>NC_041223.1:82377495-82378601 GCF_002837175.3 Physeter macrocephalus
AAAACTATAAGATACTGATGAAAGAAATTAAAGATGATACAGATGGAGAGATATACCATGTTCTTGGATTGGAAGAATCCACACTGTGAAAATGACTATACTACCCAAAGCAATCTACAGATTCACTGCAATCCCTATGAAACTACCAATGGCATTCTTCACAGAACTAGAACAAAAAAATTCACAATTTGTATGGAAACACAAAAAACCCCAAATACCCAAAGCAATCTTGAGAAAGAAAAACAGAGCTGGAGAAATCAAGCTCCTTGACTTCAGACTATATTACAAATATACAGTAATAAGACAGTACGGTACTGGCACAAAAACAGAAATATAGATCAATGGAACAGGAAAGAAATCCTAGAGAAAAACCCTCCTTGAAAAAGGAAGCAAGAACATACAATGGAGAAAAGACAGCCTCTTCAATAAGTGGTGCTGGGAAAACTGGACAGCTACATGTAAAAGAATGAAATTAGGACACTCCCTAACACCATACACAAAAAGAAATTCAAAATGGATTAAAGACCTAAATGTAAGGCCAGACACTATAAAACTCTTAGAGAAAAACATAGGTGGAAAACTCCATGACATAAATCACAGCAAGATCCTTTTTGACCAACCTCCTAGACAAATGGAAATAAAATCAAAAATAAACAAATGGGGCTTATTAAACTTAAAACTTTCACACAGCAACGGAAACCATAAACAAGACAAAAAGGTAACCCTCAGAATGGGAGAAAATATTTGCCAATGAAGCAACTGACAAAGGATTAATTTCCAAAATATACAAGCAGCTCATGCAGCTCAATATCAAAAAAACAAACAACCCAATCCAAAAATGGGCAGAAGACCTAAATAGACATTTCTCCAAAGAAGGTATACAGATTGCCAACAAACACATGAAAGGATGCTCAACATCACTAATCATTAGAGAAATGCAAATCAAAACTACAATGAGGTATCACCTCACACCAGTCAGAATGGCCATCATCAAAAAATCTACAAACAATAAATGCTGGAGAGGGTGTGGAGAAAAGGGAACCCTCTTGCACTGTTGGTGGGAATGTAAATTGATACAGCCACTATGGAGAACAGTATGGAGGTTC
>NC_041223.1:82378708-82411620 GCF_002837175.3 Physeter macrocephalus
GAGTTATTTGTAGTGAGGTGGATGGACCTAGAGTCTGTCATACAGAGTGAAGTAAGTCAGAAAGAGAAAAACAAATATCGCATGCTAACACATATATATGGAATCTAAAAAAAAAAGAAAGAAAAAAAAATGGTTCTGAAGAACCTACCAGAAGGACAGGAATAAAGAGGCAGACATAGAGAATGGACTTGAGGACACCGGGAGGGGGAAGGGTAAGCTGGGACAAAGTGAGAGAGTGGCATGGACATATATACACTACCAAATGTAAAATAGTTAGCTAGTGGGAAGCAGCCGCATAGCACAGGGAGATCAGCTCGGTGCTTTGTGTCCACCTAGAGGGGTGGGATAGGGAGGGTGGGAAGGAGACACAAGAGGGAGGAGATATTGAGATGCATGTAAATGTATACCTGATTCCCTTTGTTATACAGCAGAAACTAACACACCACTGTAAAGCAATTACACTCCAATAAAGATGTTAAAAAAAAAAAGAAGAAAAACATTTAGTAGATTTCCCTGTGCTATAGAGTAAGTCCTTGTTGTTTATCTATTTTATGTATAGTAGTGTGTATTTGTTAATCTCAAACTCCTTAATTTATCCCTCCCATCCCCCGCATTCCCCTTTGGTAACCATAGGTTTATTTTCTATGTCTGTGAGTCTGTTTCTGTTTTATAAATAAGTTCATTTGTATCATTTTGAAATTCCACATATAAGTAATATCATATAATATCATGTCTTTCTCTGTCTGACTTACTTCACTTAGTATGATAACCTCTAAGTCCATCCTTGTTGCTGTCAATGGCATTATTTCATTCTTTTTTAATGGCTGAGTAACATCTAAAAAACTATTTTTAAAATTGAAAGTCATTTTAAAGAGAATGAGAGGGAAAATGTGATACTTAGAACTATCAAATATGTATATATATAAAATATAAAATATATATGTAACTGAATCACTTGCTTGAAACTAACACAACATTGTAAATTAAATATACTCTAAGTTAAAAAATGAATTTTAAATGATAAAAACAGTTGCTTAGATGTTTGCCAAACTAATACCTACATAGCTTTAAAAAGCACTGTGTCCTAAATGGCAGGTTGGGTTCCACCCTTGCCTTGTCTCCTGGATTTGATGGTCAGAAGCAACTACACTCAACTCTTGCAGCTCTTTCTCTGGCATTTACTTTCATATTTCTGTTTTTTTAAATTCATTAGTGAAGTTTAGCTATGACGTATTTGTTTCAAGAGAGTGGAGGATATAGTTTTCCAACAACCTCCTGCCTGCATTGCTGCTTTCCCAATAAAGGTAAATCAATATTTTGTGTTTAAATCACTATGTCTATGCACATACTGTTTGTACTCAGCCAAATATTGCACCAGAGTTTATTTTCTTGTACAATTTTTTGTTAGTTCTGAAGCCCACACTTACCTTGTTTTGTTATTTGATTAGTTTTGTAATGATCACTCATTCTTTCCATACTTTCTAACAATTTCTCAATACAATTTGCCATAAAGTTCAATGTTCCATTTAATTGTTTTTCTAGAGACTTCACCTCCTGGAGGTCTGAGTTTTCCACTTCAAGGTGGGTGGGTGGCTGTCCAGACCTGCTCACATCTGTCACCCTGGGACGTCCCTACACTAGCACCCAGAGCATCCTTCTGCCTGGATTCTGTGTGGAACTCCCAGACACCTGGATCCTGGGTCTTCTTTTCTTGGCTAACTTCCTGTGTTGATGGCACACACCCTCACCTACAGCTGATTCCTGAGAAAGGATGCATGGGAGATAAGATCTCGATATCTTGCAAATCTAAAAGTTTTGTTATTCTTCTTCCACATTCTTTAATTAATATTCTGATTGTGTACAGTAATCTAGGGTGAAAATTACTTCACTCAGAATTTTGAAAGCCTTTTGCTTCTCAATGTGGATTCAAAACACTGATGTCGTTCTAATTGGTGTTCCTTTTTCTGTAATCCATGTTTGTTCTACACTGGAGATTTTTGAGGATAAATTTCTTTACCCTTCATGTTGTGCAATTCATGATTCATTGCCTTGGTATGTCTTCCTTCCTTCCTTCCTTCCTTCCCTGCCTCTTTCCTCTTTCTTTCTTTCTTTCTTTCTTTCTTTCTTTCTTTCCTTCTTTCTTTCGTTCTTGTTTCTTTCTTTCTTTCTTTCATCATGCTTGGCTTTGGTAGACCATTTTAACCCGCTGACTCACAGCTCAGGTTCAGGAAATGTTTAGTATTACTATTTCTTTTGTAACCCTATTTAATTCTCTACTGACAATTTGGGGGAGGTTTGTATTTGAGCAGGGATAAAGGCATGTGTGTAATCTGCCTGGTTCATTTAGGGTTGTCTCAGTATAAACTCATGAGTTAAGGTGGTCAGCACTCAGACACTTACATCCTACAAAATGCAAAATGTGCCACATCTTAAATGAGTAGAAAATAAGTAGAAACCTCCAGGGAAAGAGAGAACAAGGTGTGAAAGACACAAGATGAAAGGAGTCCATAATTGAGAGTTTCCAGAAGTTGGAGCACAGAGTGGGTGGGGTTAGTGGAGAGGGATGCTGTTGGAGAGTATGGCAGGGTGCTCAGAGACAAGCTCTTAAGACAGGCTAAGAATTTGGGATTTTAATCTAAGTGTAACAAGGAGCCACCCTTGTCTTTTTAAGGAGGGTAGTGACCAGATCAAATTAGCATTTTAAAAAAGCGATTCTGGCTACAGTATGGCAAGACTAGAGGCAAGGAGACCAATTAAGAAGTTGCATCAGGTGAGTAGGAAAGAAATGGTCATAAAATGATGGGTATTGAAAGAGAAGTGGGTTTGGAGAACGTGTTAATTCGTCAGTTTTGGAAACATTGAGTTTCCAGGGCCTGTAGGTCCAACATGACCAGCAGCCAGTTAGTCTTAAGCTCAGGAAGCCAGTGTAACTTTTAGGTGTACATTTAAAAATGGAAATTCTAAGAAGACACAGAGGTTAATGAGTAGTCAAAGAGGATGTGTAAAAAAGGGAAGGTCAGAAGGCCTGAGAGTCATCATTTGAGGGATGGATAGAAAGAGGAGTCTCAAAAAAGTCGAGAAGGAGAGGTTAGGAGTGGATGAGGCAAATTAGTAGACTATCTGCCATAGAGGTAAGAATAATTTGCCTTTTAGGAAGAATGGTCAAGAGTGTCCATTGCAAAAGACAAGCCTGCCAATTTAAGACTGAAAGCATGAGATTGATGGATATTTAGGACTTATAACTGCCAGGAATTAGGGTCTGTCTGAATGTGCAGGGTGAGAAAAATCTTCAAAATTTCTGGCCTGGGTGCCTAGGTTAATGATGGTTCTATTTCCTGAGATTAAAATCCCAGGGCAATGAGCAGGTTAGGCAGGAAAAGTTTTGGAGAATTTGAGGTCCCTCTCAAACATCCAAGATGAAGCATTCTTAAAGACATTTTGTGTGTGGGTCTCAGACTTAGGACAGGGATCTTGGTTTCCTGAGGTCAGGGAAGATGAGGACTGAGAAGAAAAGGATTTCTGTGACAAAGGCACCATGTACCTTGGTGAAGCAGTTGCAATAGTTTGGTTTAAGAGAGAAGGCAGATTGCAGTGACTGGGAGGATACCAGAGCGGGTGAAGTGGGTCTAACACCAATTGTGTGGAACTGTCCCCCAAAACTCATTTCATTAGTCCTATCCCTTCCCCATTCCCCTCCCCCACCTCTGCTCCTCCAAACTTAACCATAGATTTCTGGTGTCATCTCCATGTTCATAAAAAATTCTGGTATTTCCACTACACTTACCCAGCCAATCCCTAAGACTAAATCAATACATTCTCTGTCTTTTCTGCTTTTAGAGCCAAGCTGTTAAATAATGTAACTATATGTGCATAATTGTATGGGATGCTTCCAGTAAAAATTCATGGTCACCAGCCCTATTGCAGCCTGGAAATCTTAAATAACTATTTACCTTCTCATAATTTCTCAGAATCATTTCAAACCTCTAAGATTCTCATTAAAATATAGTACTAATGGGGCTTCCCTGGTGGTGCAGTGGTTGAGAGTCCGCCTGCCGATGCAGGGGACACGGGTTCGTGCCCCGGTCCGGGAGGATCCCACGTGCCGCGGAGCAGCTGGACCCGTGAGCCCTGGCCGCTGAGCCTGCGCTCAGCAATGGGAGAGGCCACAACAGTGAGAGGCCCGCGTACCGCAAAAAAAAAAAAAAAAAAAAAAAAAAAAAAAGATAATACTAACAATTTGCTGCTACAGGAAAATTCTGAGCCCACTGAGCAGGAGGACTTTGACTTACCCACCTGTCAAAATATGCACCCCCATTTAACTGTCCTTTCTTTCTTCTTGAAAGAGATGCTGTGGCATATTTATCACCTAATTCCCACCACAGAGGAGACCACAGGCAATTTATAAAATGTTCTTATAGACATAGCTTCACTTGTCCAAACAATCTCCTCTCAAGCCTGGACTCATCTTTTCAAAATGCAAATGAACTGTGTCCCTGCCCAGCTTGACAGGCTTCAAAGACTCCCATTGCCTTCAGACTAAACTCCAAATGCCTTAGCATCTGTCAAAGACTTTATATGAAGGCATGGAATTGTGAACAAGCATGGTTCTTTGGTGTGGATTAAAATACGGGTTGAGTTGGGACTGAAAGTGGAGGCAAGGGACAGATCATGAACAGTGCCCTGGTGACAGTGCCCAGACAAGCTGATGTGTCAAAGTGCTAAGGTTGGTTTCTCCTGCAATCAGAGAGGCTAAGTTGAAAAGACAATTTAATATTTTCCATGATGCAATGCCTTTAAGATGATCTTCTTGTGTTAGAGGGAGTTCCTTCCTATTTCATTAAAACTTAGGAGAATGTGACCACTGCTAAATTAGGCTTCACAGTGGGGGTGGTGGTGATGGGGGGCGTTCATATCTCCAAGCATCCTCAATTGGTATGTTCACTTTTCCTCCTAAGGGAGTTCCTGGTCACATCTGCCATCCTTGCCTACTGCTGCCTGGATCTGGTATGTAACCAACTGTACAACCCTAAATCTTAGTCAGCCTTACACACTGGCAATGAGAAAGTCCAGTGTGTAGTCATTATTAATACTTTCTATCTGTTCCCAGGCAACTACTGATTCTTTCAGTATTTTTAAGTTGTTGCTTCACTGTCCTATCAACTTGAATTATTTCCAAAAAGAAATCTGCTGTCATCCTTAACTTCATTCGTCCATACGTAGTGTGTCCAGGTTATTACCGGTTTTGAGCAATTTGATTAGATTGGCACTGGTGCAATCTTCTTCATCTTACCTGTGCTTAGGATCCTTCAGTTTCCTATACATATGGATTTATAATTTGTATCAACTACGGAAAAGTTTTGGCCACTATATCCTTGAATATTTTTTCTGTCCCCCTTTCTCTCTCTTCTCCTTTGGAGACTCCAATTACACATATATTGGTCTGCTTTAAGTTGCCCCATGGCTCACTGATGCTCTTTTCATTTTGTAATTCCTTTTTCCTCTCACGGTGTTTCATTTTGTATAGTTCCTTTTGCCATGTATTTGTTTACTAATCATTTCTTTTACAGTGTCTAATTTTGCATTAATCTAATCCAGCATACTTTTAATCTCAGACACTGTAGTTTTATTGCTGTAAGTTTTATTTGTATTTTTGCATCATCCATATCTCTACTTAACTTTCTGAACATATGAAATATGTCTTAATGTCTTTTCCTGTCCTTGTCTGCTAATCAAACATCTATATCAGTTTCAAATCAGTTTCAATTGATTGACTTTTCCCCTCATTATAGGTTAGATTTTCCTCCTTCTTTGTACATCTACTAACTATAGATTGAATGCCAGAGATTGTGGATTCTACCTGGTTGGGAGCTGGGCACTTTTGCATACTTATAAATATTCTTAAGCTTTGTACTGAGAGGCAGCTAAGTTTCTTGCAAATAGATGTATCCTTTAATGCTGTGTTTATAACATCGTTAGATGTGAACATTTCAATGGTTAGTATAGAGCAAATTATTTCCTGCTAGTACACAAGACCATGCTGAGTTTTTGACTCAGTGCCCCAAGAATTGGGAGGTAATCCAGTCTGCTGGTGAGAACAGGCAATTCTCAGCCCTGTGTGAGCACAGATATTGTTTCCTTACACACATGGACTGGCCAGTACTCAGCTGAATATTTGAAGGGGACCTTCTGCAGATCTGCAGAGTTCTCTCTGTGTATAGTCTACTCCTTTCCTGTACCCCTGCATACTCTGTGTTGGTCTCCCTGGACTTTCAGCCCCATCTCTTCAACTCAGAGCAGAGTTTGACAGATTCAAACTCCACCTGGGTTAACTCTCCCTTCACTACATTCTGAAAACTCTTTCAAGAAAGTGAGCTTAGGGAATCATAGGACTCTCCTCATTTGCTTTCTGTCTCTCAGGGAGTGTTTCTCTTTGTTGTTTGATGTCTGGTATCAACTTGAGAACTGTTTTTCAGATATTTAGGCTGGTGTTGGGGCCATTTCAGGGGTCAGGGTAAATCTCCAGCCCTTTTTACTCCAGTAAAAAGACCTGACGTAAAAGACCTGACATTTATTTTTGAAGTTTGCTTTTAAATTATAGGAAAACTTGGTCTTTGCTTCTACACACTTGCTCTCAGGTATATCATTTTAGCTTTCAGTGTATTTTTACAGCAGGTAATAGCAGATACAATTTATACTTTGTAAATCATTGATGTGATTTTTTTTTTTTTCTCTTTTTACTTCCCTGTACTCTTGTATTTAGACTTCCCAGTCAGATAGCTTTCTGATTCATAGAAAATTGTTTGTGTCAATGATCATTTTGGCATGAAATTTCCCTAGAATTATCTACATTATCCAACTTTTAAAATAGTTTTAGACACACTCCTTTTCTCAATTTTATAGATTTTTCTTACTGCTTTTCACTTTTCTTAAAACCAATATAAGGTTGTAATAAAAAAAGATGCTGAGTACTAGTCAAAATAGCAGTAGCCATTGATTTCTCTATGTTAGACTTAGGACCTTAAAAGTTGTAACAAAGTGAATTTTCTTACGAATAAATTGTAACTTTAATGCAGGTGCAGAGATTTTTAAAATGTAACTTATATGAGTATCTATGTGCTCCAAGCAAAAGCACACCATGACTTATATTTTCTATTTATGAAAGTGGTTATTTAAATAAAGTGTTTTGCTTTGCTGAGGCAAACGTGACTCAGGAAGGATCTTCCCTGAAGCAGTCTATCAATATCCTTCTTGGCAACAGTCAAGATCACATTTATAAGGAGGCATGTGATACGTGAGTCTGATTTTTATCACATTTATAGCTTTTCTCTTCATTGACGTCTATTGGAGAGAAACCCTAATAACACTTCTTACCTTTATTTTTACTTTTTTGATGCAGACTCATTGTTTCAGTAAACTCTTACACAAAAACTCAATATGAAAAACAGATGAAAGCAAGTTGTGCATTGCTGGGCTACTGACACCTTGAAAACACTCAGGTAACAGATGTGTAACAATCCAGGAGGCATTTATCCCTTTTGTATTTTTTCATTAATGTCTTTTGGTGTTATTAAATTTTAGGTAGGGCATTATGCATTTTTTCAGAAAGGCAGTGTTTAAAGTCTGATCCCAGTCCAGAGTTGGTGTACACTAAGCTCTAAGAATCATGATTAGAGAGCTGGCTTCTGTCTCTTCCACATTGTCTGATAAAATATGAGCATTCTGGTTGCCAGGGGGAAGCTTTCAACAATCATCCTTGTAGTTTTGACCTTACTATCTGTGTTCATTTACCTCACTATTTCTGAGCATCAATTAGGAACCTAATATTGTAAAAAATGTTTAAGGGACTGAGAAAACCTTTGTCCTTTGGCTTGAACTTTGAGTTTATCTTAAGCTCTGATGTCTTTATTCTTTATAAAAGAAGAGGATGAAGTGGCATGTCAGCATCCAATATGAAGGGATCATTTGAACAGATTGGAAAAGGTAAGTTTTAATGTTTGTCACTACTCAATGTGCAACCAACTAACCTTATGAAAAGATAATCTAGTGGTGACCGTGTGACCCAAAGATAGCATCACTGCTTTGGGATAACATCTTTTCTTCCCTCCTGGTTATTCATAGGTGTAAAATCACTATTGCACTAATTCACTCCTATCTTTTTGTTAAATTGGATCCACTGCCAATCACAAACTGGACTTGTATATTTCAGTACAAGTCTTGAATAAAATTTAGTAGATGATAAAATGTACATGGTGAGCTCCAGAATCCCATTTTTAAAATTCTTTTTCCTTTAATTATGTCCTCTAATTGTGGTCTCTGTGTTTTCATGTTGACCTAAGATAGCAATAAAGAATTTCAAGACTGTTACTTGGGAGATGTACATGTTAGTATTGGTTCTAGAACTAAGCACTGAACCTCAGGTCTCAGCTTGCTTGTGTGTAAAATGGGGAGTTTGTGCAGTATGATTTGTAAAGTTCTTTAAAGCTCCCAAATGCTGGAATACTAAGCTTTCTATCATAGAGGAAAATACTTAATATGTTCACAAGAAATGTTAGTGACATTTGTCACAAATCCCAGAAAAATTTGAATCTAAAAGAGAAATACAATAGTTTGCCTTACACACGATTTCACTCTCTGTGGTTTCGGTTACCGGTGGTCAACTGCAATCCAAAAATGTTAAATGGAAAATTCAAGAAGTAAACAATTCGTAAGTTTTAAATTGTGTGCCATTCTGAGTAGTAGCATGAGGAAATCTCATGTCATTCCTCTCGGGATCCCCAACCATTGACATCATCATGGTTCCAGGACCCAGGATCACCCGAAGCAGATGGTCCTCCTGGTACTTCATCAGAAGGTCAGTATTAGACTAACACTGCGTCACGACGCCCACGTCATTCACTCACCTTATCTCATTGTGTTGGCATTTTATCCTCTCACTTCATCACAAGGAGAAGGGTAAGAACAGTACAATAAGGTATTTTGAGAAAGAGACCACATTCACATAACTTTTATTACATTATATTGCTATAACTGTTCTACTTTATTATTAGCTATTGTTGTTAATCTCCTACTGTGCCTAACTTATGAATTAAACTTTATCATAGGTATGTGTGCAAAGGAAAATACATACGTGGGGTTTGGTACTATCCACGGTTTCAGGCATCCAGTGGGGGTCTTGGAACATGTCCCCCATGGATAAGGGGGGGACGACTGTATACTTGAAATGGATGTGCCCAGTGTTGAGAATGCAGGAATTAGAGCTTCATTCTTTCTGTTAACACCATCATTCTGGGACATCCGAATAAAAGCAATTTCCATTAGGATATGCTTTTTGTTCACTTATCTACTCCACAAACACTTAGTCATTCAATAAATACTTATTGAGTGTCTACTGTGGGGCAGTCATCATTCTAGGTACTTTGCAGATATGTTTTACTTCAGATAATTCTTTTACATGTTAATATGAAGTTTGGAAAATTATGGGGTCTGGAGTGAGTGCTCTAGAAAATTATGAGACTGAACACTATATTAGAAGATGGTCTCCCCACCTCACTGAGCTGCCTCACTCCCTATTCCACCCCCACCCATGTCCTGGACAATTCTTTGAATGTGTTTCCCAAATATTTTGAGTGAAAGGGAAAGAATAATTTTGACGGATAGGGAAGGACTTTAAGAAGGCAGTATTAGGATAAAATATTCAGGCAGGTACACTGTTTAACCAGAGGATGGAAGAGAGAGTAGCTAGATGAGATGGTGGGGTCAAAATGCATATCTTATGCATAGGTATGCAACCCAGAAATGATATTTCTTTTTCATTTTTGGTAAAGACACAGACTGAGTGTGTGTGTGTGCATACACACACGTTTTTTCTACATTATATATATACATGTCTTAAATGACCAAAAGGTTTTGCTTTGTGCTTTTTGCCTGGAGACATTCAAATTTCTAATTTATTTTTTAGCATGTTTGCAATAAGGCTGCATTTTGAGAGAATCTACTGTACAAATCTATAATGTAAGAAGACATATTAGAAATAAGGGTCTTAAGGTTACACATGTCTCTGTGAGCTCGGGACTGAGTCCTTTGTGTCTAAACTGCAGCATTTCTTTTTTCAGGTTTCTCCAACTCTCAGGCTGCACATTTGTCATCTTGATTTCATTGTTTACATGTTTATTTTGGGAAGGCAACATTTAGAAAAGTGGAATCTGCTTCAAGAAATAAGAAGTGAGAATTCCATCACAGGGTAAATACTGAAATCAAGTGACATTTATTTTTCACACATCTTTTATTGAATTTTGTATTTTTGGATATCACCTTTTAGAGAGCTTGCAATGAACAGGATATAAAACATGAACCAACTGTCAACTGAAATTCACATGTTAAATTATGGTAAAAGTTTGAAAATTAGAATTGCGAGGTAGTCTTTTCCTTTCAGCTTCAGAAAGGTGAAGAACTAATTGTTGAGAAACAGAACAATTTTTAAGCCAAAGCAGAAGCTCAATATTCTAAAAGATTGCTACTGAAAGGCTTCAGTGTATTTTCTGAAACCACAATTTATTCAACAAATGCATGTTAAAAGCCTAATATGTGTGAAACATGGTGCTAGAAATAGGATGGGATACGAGATAATTATAGAAAAGTATAAGGCATGGTCTTTACCCAAGTTTACAACAGAAAACAAGAATTACCTCTGCAGTGCCAGTGACTTATTGATAAAATATATGCGACACTTTTTTTTTTAACCTCTTTTGGAAAAACAATGACTCATTCATTCACCTGATGGCTCCTAATATTGTAAAATGGAGAAGGACTGGTCCAAAGTCCTTTAAATCCTTTATGAAAAGTTCAGCACAACAGAGAATCTCCATCTTAGAAGAAATTTACTGTTCCTGCCCTTTATTCAAACAGCCTTGACAGATCAGAAAAAAACAACATCCACTTAGGAAACCTAGGGAGGTGACCCAAATACAGCCACCAGCACTACGTACCTGGCGTGTCACGTTTTCTAAATGTGAATTAGTATGTTGCAAGCCACCCTTGAGGTGACCACCAGCATCATCACCTTCAGGTTTATGGACCATCTGTGTCCACAATTCATGATGTGAAAGTTTTCCAGAAGCAAAATAAGACGTGTAGGCTTTGAAAGAAGGGGGAGTTTGGGGGGATCCCCCGACTCCTCCTCAGCATATTTTGTGGATTAACTCTCTGTGGGCGGGTACCACCAAGGACGGAAACTCTGGGCCAGGAATCCCACAAATTTAAGCATGACTCCAACTCAGTATACTTCAAAGCTTATCTCATCTCTATCTGAATTATTCACCTTAAAGTAAATCCTGACACTAATTTACCACTTTCCCGGATATAAAGACTGATTTAGAAACCCTAAATCAGAACATCATAGGTTTGGATTACAATAATTCCCTGAATTTTAGTGTTCCTAAATCTAACCCTGAATTACTTTGCTCTAAGAGATAACTAGATATTTAAAAATATATGAAAAGGAACACCTAAAGTGAAGTGAAGCTGAAAGTCAAATACAAGGAAAGTTAGTTTTCAGCCTTAAAAAATTATACATTTCAAAACAATGCCAATTACATAGACTTTTGTCTTGGTGCACAAAGATGAGAGAGAATTTATAGAAAGCGAAGGAGGCAAAGTGGTAAATACAGAGAAGCTATCCGAACACGCAGCATCTCCAACTTTCAAAAGTAACCTTGGGATGTTGGGAGCTGAGAGGAGCATGGAGCTGCTGCTTAGCAGGGAAGCACACAGGGCGTTACTTTAGCTCTGCTCATATCACTCTGTGGGGAAAGTGTGTTCATTTTATTATTGTTTTCTTTTCAAAATGCTTTTCTGTTTTATGGCCCTATGCTCTTTTTGATTCTGACTAAACCAACTCTTTTTTCTTGGTGAACCAAAGTTATACATATTTTTAAACACCAACTGCAATTCTTTGTACACTAACTTTTAAGTCCAATTCCGTGAGATGCTAATATGTTATGAGAATATGGATTTCTTCTGGAGGGGAGAACAGAGAGGCAAAGGGCTTTCCATACAACATGAAAATTCCACATAGGATAGTATTTTAACCATATTACCTTGAGCAAGGTATGGCGACACAAGACCCAGATCAAGAGAGAAACCAGGAGAGTGTCACAGTTCTGTTACTCACATTCCCTGGAAGATTACAACTTCTCAGGTTGCAGGCCACTGGGGTTGGTCACAGGCACAGGGAGAGGGATCTGTGGGGAAGCACTTTTATTGCAGTTTCTGTGGGAAGAACAGGGTGATGCTAATTTTGTAACAGCCAAATTAGCATTGGCTAGTTTGACAAATTTCAGCAGGCCCTGGGGTATGGAGGCTGATGCCAAATGTCTGGTACGTGGCCCTGCCTGGGCTTTTGGGTTGGGTGTAGAGTGTCCTGGAGTGTGTGAGCCCTGAAGGGGAGTGGGTGGGGGTGTGGACTTAACTGGCTGCTCAAGAAGGAAAACTGATCAACGTCTAGCCAGAACCTCACAACTGGGTCATGACGGCATCTTAACAAAATATTACAGATGGTACTGGCCCTGGGTTATAATATTATGGGTGATTTGACTGAGAAGTCTTCTCCTTCTTGACTAAGCATGACTGAATAAATACTGGATAATAGACATATATTTGCAAATCTATCAATTTTATTATTGTCTCTAATTGCCTGCTTGCCTGCTAGAAAAAAAAAAACAAAACATAAACAAAAACAAAACTCCAGAAAAGCAGGGACTTGACCTCTTTGATTAACTGCTGTATTCCTACAACATGGAACTCAAAAGTCATTAAATAAATACTTGTTGAATGAATGAATGAATTTCTCTATTACATATATTTTGTCTAGTAGTGTTAAGTATTAAACAAATAGTTTAAAATTTATATGTAAATAAAAGTTTATAAGTAAAATAATATCTTAACTGCAATAGGGAAATAGAACAGTGTCCTCTGATAATCTTCAAACATGAAATATCTTCAATGTATTTTTTTAAAATTTAGCTTCTGTTTTGGCATATATTTTCAATATATTTAACTATTTCATAAATTGAATATCTATTAAAATACTTAATGAAATTACTTTATGTGTCTCTATTGTAAAAGAGAATTATCTTTCAATTAGGAACAGTCAAGTATAAACAAACAAAAAAAATGGGTAAAACCTAAGCCTTTATTGAAAATTCATATATCCAGAAAAGACACAAACTCTAATTCAAAAAGGTATGTGCACCCCAATGTTCATAGAAGCACTATTTACAATAGCCAAGACATGGAAGCAACCTAAATGTCCATTGACAGATGAATGCATAAAGAAGATGTGATACACATATACAATGGAATATTACTCAGCCATAAAAAAGAATGAAATAATGCCATTTGCAGCAACATGGATGGACCTAGAGATTATCATATTATGTGAAATAGTCAGAGAAAGACAGATATCATATGGTATCACTTATATGTGGAATCTAAAAAATAATACAAATGAACTTATTTACAGAACAGAAACAGACTCACAGACATAGAAAATAAACTTATGGTTACCAAAGGGGAAAAGGGGGAGGGATAAATTAGGAGCTTGGGATTAACAGATGCAAACCCTTACTATATATAAAATAGATAAACAACAAGGTCCTACTATATAGCACAGGGAACTATATTCAATATCTTGTAATAATCTATAATGGAAAAGAATCTGAAAAATAATATATATGTATATATGTATATCTGAATCACTTTGCTGTATGTCAGAAATTAACACAACATTGTAAACCAACTATACTTTAATTAAAAATTAAAACAAACAAACAAAAAGAAACTTATGGAAACTATAAAAAAATTAAATCTCTATGCACCTAATAACATAGCTCCTAAATGAATAAAGTAAATTTACAGAAAAGCAAGAAGAAACAGTTAATTCCACAATCACAGCAGATATTTTAACATAATGTTCTCAGGAATTGATAGATCAAATAAATAAAAAATAAGTAATGATTTGAAGACTGAACAGCATAATTTAAGTTTCTTCAAATACACACACACAGGGTGAGAGAGAGAGAGAGAATAAAAGAATCTTGGACTCTAACAACTACATAACACATATCCTATTTTCAGCACACATAGAATATTACATAGAATATTTAGGAAAACTTTCCACTTTCTGGGCTCCAAAGAAAGTCAGAACACATTTCAGAGAATTGATATCTTACAGGCCTTGTTCTCTGACCAAAACACAGCTATAATAGTAATAAATTAGATAAGTAAAACTAGAAAAACTCTCTACATATGACATTAAGAAATATGCTTTTAAATAACTCATAGATCAAGGAAGAAATCAATGAAAATCAGAAAATACTGAGTGATAAAACTATTAAATAGCTAAATGTGTGTGTCCAGCTAAAATAGTATTTAGAGACTTTGCATACATTAAAAATGAAGAAATTATGTAAATGAATGAACTAAACATCTAATACAAGAAGTTAATAAAGAAAAATATAATAAATCCAAAGGAAGTAGAAAATAATACAGATAAAGGCAGAAGTTAATATTATAGGAAATACAATAGAGAGAATCCATAAAACAAAAAGTTTATAAAAAAAAGAAAAAAGTTTTTTAAAAGTTGAAAAAGAGTCTGAAAATATTAAGTATCAAGAATGTGGTGCTCAGTTTAGAGCACTTACGTACTACATGTGCAAATGTTACATGGACTTTGGATTATAATTTGGCATATCTGCTGTAGTTGGAGATGCACATACCCTACAACACTAGGTACCTATAATACAGAAACTACTGAAACTGTACCTGGAAATAAACAGGTGCAAAAATATTCATAGAAGTACTCTCTGTGATACAAAGATATTACTTTTAGAAAGGTGTAAACAACCTGAATGACTTTGCAAGTAAAATGGGCAAACTGTAGGATATTCATAAAATAAAGTACTATAGGGTAATTAAGATTGATCAGTTCCTGTTATATGCAATAACATTGAGAAATCTCAGAAACAATATTGAGCTAAAAGTGCAACCCAGAGAATAATACATAATATATTATATAAAATTAAACAAACATGCAAAACTAACCAATACATTATTATGGATAAAAGAGGAGAACGAGGAAAGACTAGTAGAAATCTTATACCATTAGACGGCAGGATGTTAAGAAATAGGACAGGGCTTCCCTGGTGGCGCAGTGGTTGAGAGTCCGCCTGCCGATGCAGGGGACACGGGTTCGTGCCCCAGTCCAGGAAGATCCCACATGCCGCGGAGCGGCTGGGCCCGTGAGCCATGGCTGCTGATCCTGTGTGTCCAGAGCCTGTGTTCTGCAACGCGAGAGGCCACAACAGTAAGAGGTCCGCGTACCACAAAAAAAAAAAAAAAAAATAGGACACACAGAAATGAAATATCGAGAGTTAAGAGGAAAACAAAAATAAAACTAAAAATACCTTCATTTGTGGGGAACTTGGAGAACCAAGTAGAAGAACAGCAAAAAAATTGACAGGAATTCAAGTCCTGTCACATTCTGTGCTTATTTTAATGTTATGTTACATTTCACACCAATATTTTCTAAAATAAACCCTCCCCTACCCACAGCCTAAGCTGATTAGTGCCCTCTAATTGGGATTTGCTGCCTTCTCCATTTTTGCCTTTGTTCATGTCGCATCTTTCTCCCTAAATGCCTTCCTTCCCTCTCCCTCATCTTATTCAAGGCAGGGCTAAAGTTTCACCCCTATAGGAAGTCTTCAGGGTCATTCCCTACTCTAAAGTGCTATAGACTCTGAGTCCACAAGACTCAGTTCAGCACTTAATTATTCGTAGTGATGGAACCAATCACTTAGGAGTCAGACTTCAATTTTAAACATTCAGAAGGAAACAAGGAATTTGGAAGCACATAAAAAAGGACAGATGACTTGTAGAGAAAATAGCTGTCTTAAAGCCCATGTATGCATGAGTCAGTGGCACTTGAGCTCCTGTAACAGGACTCAAAGTGTATTAATATGCCTTCTGGTCTCCCAAGAAGACACATATGGTTCATGAACTCTGTTCTCTAAAGTCCTGTTACAACGTCAACAAAAATTCTGTTCTGTTTTCACTGTCTGACAACCAAACTATGTAGAACCCTAAAAACCAACTTTGGATTAGCTGTGAAAAGCTTCTAGTACCAAGAAGGAGCTCATGGGATGAGCAATGCCACTGTTATCCCAAAGGGAAAGGCTTAGGTGAGAGGCTGTGTTAACTATTTGTCAACTGATCTTGAGTTGGTAACTTTGAAAGGAAGGAATTCTGCGTCATGGGAACCTGTCTATCGGGCAAGTCAGATTGGAAGAACACTGAGTCCTAAAGGAAAGGGGGAATCTACACAATATCGTGGAGTTAATATCATGGCCTTAATACGTCCAGCTCAGGGAGTTTGAGGTGAAATTCAAAACTATTCAAATTCAAAGTTTAGAGCTTACATCTTGCTCTTAGATAGTCTTTCTTATCTAACTTAGGTACCAAAACTCCATAATTGAAAAATCCCAGGGGCTTACTTAGTGAGTTTTCAGTTTGGGGGAAACTGTCCTGGGCTCTAAAGGAATAGGAAGCTTCTGATTAGTGAATGGCTGGAGGCGAGTGAACTAGCGGAGCTGCAGACGTCTGGACTGAGAATCCTCTGCTCGAAAGTGGCAGCAATGGCAAGGGTAGGGGCTTCCCTCTCTGGGGACAGGTGCTGGGAATGAGGAGGGAACAGAGCAGAGCAGAACTCGCAGCTCACAGTGTCAAAAATACATGGAGAGGAGCCAGGGTAGAGAAGAAATATAGTAAGAAAATTTATGAGAATTGTCTCACTGCCCATCATATTGCATCCATGGGGTGTAATTACGCTGTCTTACATTCCTATTTGCTTCCAGTTTGCTGAGACCTTTTTTGTGTCTGCTGATGCAAGTGTTTCTTAGAAACAAAGCCCTCTGAACCAACAGAGACCAAGAATGCAAAAACCTCTGTGCAGATTACTAGGAAAAATAATACTTCCACTTTTGGTTCCTGGAAGTGTTTATTCTGGCTATTGAGGAACAGCGGCTTATACTTGTTATTGTATCAAGAAATATACCATATTCTATGGCAAGGCATAACAACTCTGCATGGTGTGATGTCCCAGCTGGGTGTATAACTGAGTCTTCTTTGGGTCATTCCATCATTCTGCTGGACTGCAGTATCTGAAAAGCAGAGTGAGGAGAGAGATTGCTGAAATTCAAGAGTGTTGGTTCAGTTGTAACACTTCCCTTGTAGTGAAATGAATGCCTCGAGTGGAGCAATGTTATGGGGAATAATGGAAACAGTGCATTGGGCTTTTTGAAAGTCCATGAGTGGAGGTGTTAACAGAGAAATGGGGTAGCCAGGAAAAACAAATCTAAGTCAAGAACATCAGTAGATGGCTATGAAGACAAATCTCTGTTCTTCTGTGATCAAAGGCATCCAATGTCATCTACTGATTACAGTGGGGAGCCCAGGGGACAGCTGATCCCCCAGGGTGTGATGACTTATTGCAGACTCAGCACCACCTTCTAATGTAGGTTGGGGGCTCCCTTAGCAGTGGTGGTGGCTACATCACACTTGGTGAGGAGGGGCCCCTGCCATTCACCCCTGCCACACGTGGCCTCCATCACTGCCTCCACAGCCGCTGTACATGGTCCACTAGGAAGCAGCAGTCTGCTGAGTAAAGAGAGTGACTGACATTCACAAGATAGTTCATTAATCTCATTATTAAGAGCCTCACCAAATTGAATAATAGTTACAAATAGTTTATGTCCCAAACACCATGGTGGTTTCACACATAAAGCAGATTCTTCTAGGACTTTGCTGGTGGTGCAGTGGTTAAGAATCTGCCTGCCAGTGCAGGGGACACGAGTTTGAGCCCTGGTCTGGGAAGATCCCACATGCCGCGGAGCAACTAAGCCTGTGCACCACAACTACTGAGCCCAAGTGCTGCAACTACTGAAGCCCGTGTGCCTAGAGCCCATGCTCCGCAACAAGAGAAGCCACCACAATGAGAAGCCCACGCACTGCAACGAAGAGTAGCCCCCGCTCACCACAAGTAGAGAAAGCCCGCGCACAGCAATGAAGACCCACCGCAACCAATAAATAAATAAATAAATAATTTTAAAAAGCAAATTTTTCTAGAAATACATGAAAAACTAAAAATCTGCAAACATCTAAAAACGTATGGTTTTAGATTTTAGTACATCTTTTTCAGAACTTAAAAATCAGACAAAAAGAAAACAAAACATTGGGATTTGGAGATTCTGTAAACAAGTTCAATTTTATTAACATATGTGTGTGTGTATATATATACATGTATATGTATGTACACATGTATATATGTATGTATGTGTACCTATACTCAAAGCATTTTTTATTATATCCATGAAACAGTCCCCCCAATTGATCACATATTAGATCGAATGATATGAATAGTCATTCTTATAGATCAAGAATAATCAAATGTCAGTAATTTCATATGGTTCAATTTAATAACTGGTAATTTTTTTTAAACAAAAACTTTATAGATAACAATCTATAAGACAAAAAACAAGCAATAAAAAATGGTCTTCCCCTGCAAAAACGTTAGCCTCTTGAAAACGAATAATCAACACTAATGTTACAGGATACACAGGATAGTTAAAAATTTAAGAGGAAGACTTTGCATAAAAAGCTTTGCATAAAAGCCTATGGCATCCACGTAAACCAAATTCAAAGGAAAATTTAAATCCTTAAAGGTCTGTAACAGAAGGCTTTAAAACAAATGTACTAAGTGATCAAATTAAGAAACTAGAAAAAAAAGAGAAAATAGTCAAAAGAAATCTTAAATAAGTGAAGTAACAGACAAACAGAAAACCTGGACAGGGTAGTAAGAAAAAATAAAAGCAAAAGTCACCACATATATATGTAGAAATATAATTCATTTTGGTATAATAACCTTGATTTCCATCACCCTGGTAAAGTTTCTTATTAGCTATGAAAACTTTTTGTAGGTTCTTAGAATTTTATTTGCACTTCTTCCTTTCCCATCCATAAGCCCTTTCTTCATTTTTCTGTCTTGCTGTGTTAGCTAAGACCTCTAGCACAATGCTGAATTTAAAATAGGAAAGTGTTCAGTCTATCATCATTTCATATGATGTGGGCTGTAGGGTTTTACTAGATTTCTTTAATCAACTTTTTGAACAAGTTCTCTTTATTAGTAGTTTGCTAAGAGATTTGATCAGGAGTTGATATTGAATTTTTGTCAAATGCCTTCTCTGGATCTGTTGAAATATGTTTTTTCTTGGTTGGTTGGTTGGTTTTTTTTTAGTCTATTGATTTGGTGAATTACCTTCGTTGATTTTAGACTGCTGAACCCACGTTATATTGGGGGGAAAAATACCACTTGATCTTGACATATTATTGTTTTAGTGTATTATTGGATTCAGTATGCTAACATTTTGTTAAAGATGTTTAATTTACATCTGTGATCATGAGAGACATCCTCTGTAGCTTTTTATCTTACTTTTGTATCAGGGTAAGATTGGCCTCAAAAATGTGCTGGACATGTTTTATCTCTTCTACTTTCTGGAAGAGTTTTGTAGAATTGGTATGATCTCTTCCTTACATGTTTGGTAGAATTTGTTAGTGAAGCCATCTGGGTCTGGAGTTTTCTTGGAGGGAAGGTTGTTAATGAATTCTATTTCTTTAATAAATGTAAGGCTTTCAGGTCATCCATTTCTTCTAGTATGAGCTTTGTTAATATATGTATTAACATATTTCATTTGACAAATTTCATTTCATTTCATTTGTCAAATTCATTAGCATAAAGTTGCATCGTTACCTCTATGACCCATATGTTTCAGTCCTCCACTGGTAAACTGCTGATATCTTATGCTTCAAGAGAGACCAGGGCTAGGAGTGAATGGCTGCAGGGACACACATGTGCAGGGCCTGGTGACATCTGTGTTGCTTCCACCCTCAGATGTCACCAGGCCTTGCACATGTGTGTCCCTGCAGCCTGCTCTGTCCACCCTCCTGTAGTGGACTGCTGTTGCTGTTATCCAGGTCGGGGCTCTCTGTGTGAGCTGTACAGTGGGAGTGTTGACTCTTCCACTCCTTGTACCTGGGTCTCACAGATAGGCAGTCTTAGCGTTCCTGCCCCTCCATCAGTAGCCGATAACTGTTCTCTCCTACTCAGTGCAGGGTTAGAGTGTGGTTGGTTTCCTGCTCTCACATTTTCCTATGGCAACCAAACTCTACCTGTGTCATTTGGGGTCACAAATGTCCTACCCTTTCCCCAGTAGCATATGGCTTTTGCCCGGCATCAATGAACAGTGGGTCAGGGAAGTATCTCTGCTTTTCCCCCAGCCACAGCCTACCTTTTCCATGAGAAAATTGGAGGTTTTCCCGACCTTCCAACATTGGCCGGCATATTTCAGCTTGTGCCAGTGAAGGGTCTAGAGCTGCCCACCACGTGCTCTTGTGTGCCTGGGATGTGGACGGGCTTCTCCAGGAACTGCTGCTGCCCCCTCAACCACTGCCTGACCCTGAGCACCTGAACCTGTGTGAGATTTTTCAGGTCTTTTCCCCCAGGTGGAGGCCTGTGCAAAAGAGACGGCAAGTGGGTGAGAAGTCTCCTTTGTCTGCGGCTCTCAAGGATTCTGAAGTATGATGCTAGCCTACTTTTAGCCTTTAAGAATTGTGAATAATGTAGTTGTTTTCTCCTTACCTGTTCTTAAGGATGCCACCTTCTCCTCCTATGTTCTATTGATGGTAAATGTGTTTGCCACCACTCCCCTGAATCCTTTTGGAATTTAGTTCATCTGACTTGTTTTGTGACCTCAGCTCAGAGAAAAAAAAGTGAGAAATCAAGAGAAACAAAAGGTTTTTTCAATGATGATTGTGAAATTTATTCAGATTTTTTTTCTCTTTCCCGGGCTAGGAGCAATGTTTTCTTAAGGTTTTCTATATCCTAAGTGGAAGCAGAATTCTGGATGCTTCCTTAAGTAGAAAACCTTGGAGACAGGATATCTTTAGCTGAATCATGAATAACTCATTAAGGACAGGCTGCTTCATCCTACGAGCCCATCCTTACACACCTGAGGACTTTTAAGGCCTTTGGTGTTCTAGGATTCCATGAGAGGGGCATTGTTTCAGTGTATACCTCCCTGGCAGGATCCAGATTGACTAAGGTGAGACTCCAGAAGTACAGGCTTGATGAGGAAATGAGGTGATCGGGTATTTAGAAGTCTGTTACTATATTTTACTGCCTCTGGGACAGTCTGAACCAAAGCACTTAAAACAGAGACTATCTGCTGAGAATCTTTTACCCAGAACGAAAGGCCCAATTCAGCTTCCTGGTGTATGTTTCAATTCAGTCATTTGTTCATTGAACAGATATTTATTCAGTGCCTACTATGTGCTAGGCTCTGCTCTGTGCCCTGAAAACAGTATAATGAATAAGACAAAGACCTTGTCTTCACTGTGCTCTCATTCTTAGGGAAAAACAGATAACATACAAAAATTTATTTGGGTGTATAACATAATTGCAGGTTTCAATAAGAAAAAAAGAAGCAGGGTAAGGAGATGAGAATAAGAGTGGCTTCTGTAGAGGTAAGGTGATCAGAATTAAGTCCACATGTTGAGATATGGCTGAGCCTTTACTGCCCAAGGAGCTGTGTTTGGGGTCAGAGCATAGGAAGTGAAGGGCTGCAAGGCTAATGGAACCAACACGGAGGAGCTGTAGGGTTTAGTCTATCAAAGTGGTGTGCTTTTGAGAAAAAGAGGGTGGATCAAGTGTTGGAACTGTAGGTATTAGTGAAAGTGAGTTGTCCAAGTGCAATATTGATATTTTCTAGGTCTGATACATTTGACGAGTATTCAAAAAGCAGCTCTTACATGATATATTTACAATACCTAGAGTAAATTAGGAAAAAAAAAGAGTTGGGATTTTGTGGAAACCTAAATCCTGAAAAATCTTTTAAAAATATAATTCATTCATCTCAAGTGCACATATAAAACTGAACTAAGCTGACCTACCTTATTAAACAAGAATTGTTTATAATTAGAACGTCAACATTTTTCTAATTGTGTGCTTACAGAAAGCTTTTGAACTTGGTTTTATGTCATTGACTTAGGCTCCCCTGCATATTGTTTACACATAATATTAATAATTCATTTAGCAGATCCTGTCTCAAAAAGTGTGGATTAAAAACCCTACTTCTTGTCTCAAAGGTCACAAATCTTTATGAGACTATACTGATTGAAGTTAGTCTAAATTTGTGAAGTTTTCCTGTTTCTATTTTGGTCACTTCCTTGAATCACAGTCTGTCAGGAGCCAGATCAGGAACTTCAGATGCTCAGAAACAGAAAGTTTCAGAAGTAATGCATGCCAACATTCTGAGCTTAAAACTTACAAGAAGTGATGTTTTCATACTGTGGGATTCAGAGAGATTATTACAGAATCCCTATACATGAAGCAGAGATTCATCTACTGTATGTTCACCTTGTCAAAGTCCAATTTTTAATAAAATTATATTATAAATATACTGAAATGAAAAATTGTCTTTATGGCTACTGTTTTCTATTTGACACAGCATATAAAGGAAAAACATTTTTATTCATTTTTAATTTTTATTTTTTAGGGTGTACAATGTTATGAGTTAATATATGTATACATTGTGAAATGGTTGTTGCAATCAAGTTAATTATCACATCCATTACTTCACATAGTTACCTTTTTTTGTGTGTACGGTGAGAACACTTGTGACCTACTCTCTCAGCAAACATTTAGTATACAACACGGTATTATTAACTATAGTCAACATACTGTATATTAGGTCTCCAGAACTTATTCATCCTGCACAGCTGAAACTTTGTACCCTTTGACCAAATTCTCCCCATTTCTCCCACCCCCCATCCTCTGGCAACCACCACTCTATGATTTCTATGATTTTGACTTTTTTAGATTCCACGTTTAAGTGAGATCATACAGTATTTGTCCTTCTGTGTCTGGCTTATTTCACTAAGTGTTATACTCTCCAAATTTATCCATGGTGTCAAAAATGGTAAGATTCCTTTATTTTTTGTGGCTAAATAATATTCCTCTGTGCGTGTGTGTGTGTGTGTATATATTTCTTTATCCATTCATCTGTTGATGGACATTTAGGTTGTTTCCATAGCTTGGCAATTGTAAATAATGCTACAACGAACATGGGGTGGGGGCACAGGGGTTGGATATCTCTTTGAGATAATGATTTCATTTTCTTTGGATAAATACCTAGAAGTTGGATTGCTGGATCATATAGCAGTTCTATTTTTTTGTTTTTTGAGAACGCTTCATACTGTTTTTCGTAGAGGCTGAACCAATTTAATTCCCACCAACAATGTACAAGAGTTCCCATTTCTCCACACCCTCTCCAACACTTGTTATCTTGTGAAAATTTTAAGAGTTCTGACCTTTTTAAATTTTGAGATCACGCTGGGAAATGGAGGAGGCCATTTTCCAGGGACTGGAAAGGGAAGAGACAGCCTGACTAGAGACCAAGAACATACATTGAGAGCTACAGGCAGATTGGGAATACTTTTGGATTGTATCAGTTGATTTTATTAAAACAAAACAAAACAAAACAAAACAAAACTCATGCCTAGCTGCTTTAAATGAGTTCAAGTTTCCGGGATTTAATGACTTTCATTCCAAGGTACTAAAAATATGATTACAATGCTGGTAATTATATGGAGTTATGGATCAAGGTAGAGGTGATAGAATATGAGATGAACAAACTTTTAATTTCTAAAATTTAGGAAGACAGTGGATTCCAAAATAATGTGAAACATAAATTCTCAATAAAATTCTAGAACTGCTTATTTGGAAGATGGCTTGTGAATACCGGTAAAACGGATTCACTAGAACCATCATGAATTTTCTAAAAGCAAATCATATTAACCAAATTAACTATATTTCCTTTTAAAGATACTGAAAATATAGTGTATTTTGAGGCATTTGGAAAATTCTCTTATGAATACATTGTGGACATAAGGAAATAAATTGTGAAGTTGATTCCTGGCCTTGATTAGAGGGTTCACGTAACTCTGTCCTGGGCTCTGTGTGTTTACTATTTCATCAACTTAATTGAAGAAAAACATGCCATGTTTAGTACAGAATTTGGGCACAGCAGAATTTGGAAGGCGGTTAACATGATAAGTGGCAAAATCAGAAATTTACAAAAACACATCCATAGAAATAATGAATTAAAATGAAATCTAAACAAAATAACATAAAATTCTGCTTTGAACTAATAAAAAATCAATACTAGAGAATAGACCTAAATTAATTTGGAGCTTAAAAACTATCTAGTTGCTGCTTTTAGCATAAGTTCATACTGACAGGCAGACAGAACATTACTTTTTTTTTTTTCTTTTCATTTTGCTTATTTGTGTAATAAATCAGTCCGTATTAAAGAATTGCTCTTTGCAGGGAACAATGCTTGTGACAGGGCACATTTGTGCTGGCTTGGCAGGAATCGGCCAGCCTGGTTTAGGCTGATTCAGGGACCCAGGCTGTGGCTAGAAAAGGAATTGGTGAAGGATTTACAAAATAAGACATTTATCCAAGTCCTGAGGTTGAAAGTTTGAAGCAGGGGTTGACAAAATCAGGCCCAAAGGTCAAATCCGGCCCACCAACCTTTTGTACTGCTGGTGAGATAAGATTGGTTTTCACATGTTCAAATGATTGAAAAAAAATCAAAAGACGAATAGTATTTCATGACCCTTTAAAATTATATAAAATTCAAATGCAAGTATCCAAAAATAAACTTTTTTTGGAACACAGTCACTACCTTTTGTCATTAAATATTCTTCTACTTCTCTCTTAATGACTAGAGCATTGTTTTTTGTAAAAAAAATTTTTTGAAATGCTTTTTTAACCCGTGCCACTGTTACATTTTATCACAACAAACTTCTCGTGTCCGTCAAAGTAACTGGGTGCAGAGAGTAAGTTCCCTGAAGTCCTATGTCTTAAGAAAGCATTAAAGCTTTGTTGGGTATAATCATAATAATTTGTAATTCTAGATTTTACATTTTAATAGTAAACTATTGCTTTATTTTGGAGAATATTGTGAGTGAAAATCTTCAGTTCTTTACATATGTAATGTAAAGTTTTGTCTGAAAAATTAAGAGTTTTGTCCATAAGATAACTATGATTATAACTACTAAAGAGAAAAGGGGGATCCCAAATTGTATTTTCAAGAGTTAAACAACTTATGAAATTACTAAACTGTATAAAGAATATAACAGGAAAATATCAGAAAAACAAGTACTTTCCATCTATCTTTGATAATTCAACAACTAAAATGATAATTCTCAATCAGAAAACTTTACTCCCTCCTCAGGGTTTAAAAAAAAAAGATTGGACTTAATTTTAATTCCCCATCAAACGCTAACTTTCATGATTAAGATATTGTTCTGAAACTATTTGCTGAAAGTCAGAAGATGTGTCCATTCCCGATAATTTTTCTCCAGGTAAACTTTCCATACATGTGCATTAGTGAAAGGCACTGACATCAGCTTTCAGCATCAGGTGAGAGCTACATGCAAATCAATAAAAGATGGAGAACTGCCTGAAGTGGGCAAGAAGAGGAAGAGATGATCTCCATTCCTTGGGATATACACCCAGGAGTAGAATTGCTTGATCATATGCTAATTCTATGTTGAACATTTTGAGGAACTGCCAAATTATTTTCCGTAGTGTCTGTACCACTTTATATTTCCACTATCAGTGCACAGGGTTCCAATTTCTTCACATCCTTGCTAACACTTGTTTTCCTTTTTTTTTTTTTTCCTGCAGGTGTGAAGTGGTATCTTGTGGTTTTATCTGCATTTCACTAATGATTAATGATGTTGAGCCTCTTTTCATGTGTTTATTAGCTATTTGTATTTCTTCTTTGAAGAAATGTCTATTCAAGTCTCATGCTCATTAAAAAAAAGAATAGATTTAGAGCGGTTTTAGGTTAAGAGCAAAATTAAGAGGAAGGTACAGAGATTTCCCATATGCCCATCATGCCCACATACATACAGACTCTCCTCCTCTATCAAAATTTCACAAGAGAGGGTACATTTGTTGTAATCAGTGAAGCTACACTCATCATCATCACCCAAAGTCCATAGTTCACATTAGGGTTCACACTTGGTGTTCTACATTCTATGGGTTTTGATAATGTAAAATGACATGTAGTATCATACAGAATAGTTTCACTGCCCTGAAAATCCTCTGTGCTCTGCCTATTCATCCCTTCCCCTAACAACCATAGATACTTTTACCATCCCCAGTGTTTTGCCTTTTCCAGAATGTCATATAGTTAGAAGCATACACTATGTAGCCTTTTCAGACTGGTTTCTTTCACTTAGTAATAGGCATTTAAGGTTCTTCCAGGTCTTTTAATAGGTTGATAGCTCATTTCCTTTTAGCACTGAGTATTTGATTGCCTGGATGTATGCAGATTATTTACCCGTTCACCTACTGAAGGACATCTTGGTTGCTTCCAAATTTTAGCAATTATCAATAAATTTCCATTTGTGTGCTTCTTTTCATGAGGACATACTCTTTTTGGTAAATACCAAGAAATACAATTGCTGGATCATACGACGAGAGTATATTTGGTCTTCCGAAGTGGCTGTACCATTTTGTATCCCCACATGCAGTGAATTAATTTTTATCATATAGATCTTACACATATTTTCTTAGCATTTCATTTTGGAGGGTGCTAATATAAATGATTTTGTGTTTTAATTTCAAATTCCGCTTGTTTATTGATGATATATAGGAAAATGATTGATTTTTGTATGATAACTATGTATCCTACAACCTTGCTATATAATTGCTGATGAGCACCAGGGTGGGTTTTTTGGTCAATTCTTTCTGATTTTCTACGTAGACAATCATGTCATCTTTAAAGAAAGACAGTTTCATATCTTTCTTCCCAATCTGTATATCCTCTCCTTCCTTTTCTTATCTTATCACATTAGCTAGGACTAACAGTATGATGTCGAAAGGGAGAGATGAGATGGGACTTCTTTGCTTTGTTCCTCGTCTTAGAGGGAATGCTTCTAGTTTCTCACCATTAAGTATGATGTTTGCTGTATGTTTTTTTGCCAATGTTCTTGCTAGATACCTGAAGTTATTCATTTCAATCTTTAAAAATAAATCCACTAAGTTTTTAACAGAGTCATCTTTATCCTAAGACTATTTTTGCCTAATCAGTAGTATTACAAGGACTTTGAGGTGTGACTTGCTATTAAAGAACCAGGTTTTTCCCATCTCTGCCCCCATGTGTCTCTTCTCTCCTCCCTGTCCTGTGGAAGCATGCCAGAGTGTCTCTTGCAACAGTTTATCCTGACCTTCGAACTCCTTAAAACCGACCCCCAACTCCCTGAGAATAAATTGTCACACTAATGTTTTCTTTAGAGTATCCCACTTATTAAAGCTTACAAGTTTGCAGTATGTTAAATCAATGATTCCTTATGAACATCATTATCCCATGCAAACAATGACACTTTACCTGAATTGGCAGTGGTGTAAAAAAGCAGATTGTAGATGTCAGATCTATTGGCCTCATTCAGAATTTCAAGCAGTGCTGCAAAATACCTGCTCATGTTTGTGCATGACAATCTCAGGATAGTGGGATTTTATTTTTGAGCCAGCATGACTATATTATGTATATCACTATATAAAAGAAATAAATGGCTAAGATGCAAAAGAGAGGAAACATAGCTGTTATGTAAAACATGGCCTTAGTGTCTTTTTATCTCTTTTCCCTTTTTAAAGAATGACTATATGCCTGCTCTTTTTATAGGTATAGCATGTAAGAAAAGAAGAGAGATCAAAATTGAGATTAAAAATTCAGTGCATGAAAGAAATGTGAGAATTATTTGAATGCATTAAATTCCATGATGTCACAATTCATGGTAAATAGTTTGGCATCAAGGCTATTCTGAGCTGGAGTCTTAGAACAGCTAACCTCTCAACCAGCACCTCAGGGCATGTGTTTAGACAACTGACCCTTGGTGCTGGTTCTTATGAGAATATTGCCTCCAAAGCCTTCCCCAGGTAGTCCCCTCTCCCACCCACACCTTCTCTGATGCTGATGATGGCTTCAGTCTCGGGGACTTCTGTTTTGCTTCCAGGGCTCTGGGACCCTCGCTCCCTAAGGAGCTCACCTCTACCTTCAGCACAGGCTTGCCAGAACTGGAGCTGTGCCACCTTTTTAAGGAATAAGCCCCCTCCTGCCTGGACATTTGGTTATCTTGCCGTGACTATATCATAAAACAAATCAAGATAAAGCATGCTAATAAGCATGATTTAAAAAAAAAACTGTAATAGTATAACTATTACTGAACTGTTGTTTAACTTATTCTCACATCAAGTAGAAAACCATGGCAGTTAACTCTAAGGCATAATAATTTCCAGTTTCTTCTGAAAAGGAGCATAGTCAAACTGCCATTATAGGCTGAGGACCATTTCCCTAAAAATTGGGTGAACGCTGTGCTCCTTATCTGTAATTATGCTGCTTCCACAAAGCGTTTCTCCATAGATCCAAGAAGTAGTACTCCATCTAGAAACCTAGTCATTCCATATTCAGTATATCTGCTAATCATTATAGTATAGGCCTTCCAGATATAATTTTAGAGATTCCAAAAGGCATTTTGCTAATGATTAACTGTGAACATTTCTGTTCATTATGTGTTAGTGAATCATGCCATCTCTGTCTTTTAATTTTATAATTACTTGGATTAAAATATTACTTAAAATACAGGTGAGTCTTAATTTAAGCAAGCAACATAAAAATAAAGATTTATATACGAATAAATTGGAGTGTGACTACTCATTTTACAGAGAAGAAATAAACAAATCATTAGCTTAGATCAAGGGTTGATAAACTATCACCTGCAGACTAAGTCCAGCCCACCACCTGATTTTGTAAATAAAGTTTTATTGGGAGGAGCTTCAAGATGGTGGAAGAGTAAGACATGGAGATCACCTTCCTCCCCACAAATACATCAGAAATACAACTACACGTGGAACAGCTCCTACAGAACACCTACTGAACGCTGGCAGAAGACCTCAAACATCCCAAAAGGCAAGAAACTCCCCACGTACCTGGGTAGGGTGAGAGAAAAAAGAAAAAACAGAGACAAAAGAACAGGAACGGACCTGCACCAGTGGGAGGGAGCTGTGAAGGAGGAAAGGTTTCCACACACTAGAAGCCCCTTCGTGGGCGGAGACTGCGAGTGGCGGAGGGGGGAAGCTTCAGAGCCACGGAGGAGAGCGCAGCCACAGGGGTACAGAAGGCAAAGCGGAGAGATTCCCGCACAGAGGATCGGTGCCGACCAGCACTCATCAGCCCGAGAGGCTTGTCTGCTCACCCGCCGGGGCGGGCGGGGCTGGGAGCTGAGGCTCGGGCTTCGGTCGGATCGCAGGGAGAGGACTGGAGTTGGCGGCGTGAACACAGCCTGAAGGGGCTAGTGCACCACGGCTGGCCGGGAGGGAGTCCGGGAGAAGTCTGGAGCTGCCTAAGAGGCAAGAGACTTTTTCTTCCCTCTTTCCTTCCTGGTGCACGAGGAGAGGGGATTCAGAGAGCCGCTTAAAGGAGCTCCAGAGACGGGCGCGAGCCGCGGCTCTCAGTGCGGACCCCAGAGACGGGCATGAGACGCGAAGGCCGCTGCTGCCACCACCAAGAAGCCTGTGTGCAAGCACAGGTCACTCTCCACACCTCCCCTCCCGGGAGCCTGTGCAGCCGGCCACAGCCAGGGCCCCGTGATCCAGGGACAGCTTCCCCGGGAGAACGCATGGCACGCCTCAGGCTGGTGCAACATCATGCCGGCCTCTGCCGCAGCAGGCTCGCCCTGCATCCGTACCCCTCCCTCCCCCCGGCCTGAGCCAGAGCCCCCGAATCAGCGGCTCCATTAACCCCGTCCTGTCTGATTGAAGAATAGATGCCCTCAGGCGAACTACACGAAGAGGCAGGGCCAGATGCAAAGCTGAACCCCAGGAGTTGTGCGAACAAAGAATAGAAAGGGAAATGTCTCCCAGCAGCCTCAGGAGCAGTGGATTAAATCTCCACAGTCAACTTGATGTACCCTGCATCTGTGGAATACCTGAATAGACAACGAATCATCCCAAATTGAGGAGATGGACTTTGGGAGCAATGATATATATATATTTTTCCTTTTTTCTCTTTTTGTGAGTGTGCATACGTATGATTCAGTGTGTGATTTTGTCTGTATAGCTTTGCTTTTACCATTTGTCCTAGGGTTCTGTCTGTCCTTTTTTTCTTTCTTTTTTTTTTAATATACTTTTCAGTGCTTGTTATCATTGGTGGATTTGTTTTTTGGTTTGTTTTTTCTTTCTTTCTTCTTTTTTAATTACTTAAAAAAATTTTTAATACTTATTTTTATAACTTTTAAATTTTATTTTATTTTATTTTATCTTTTTCTTTCTTTCATTTTTTTCTCCCTTTTATTCTAAGCTGTGTGGATGACAGGCTTTTGGTGCTCCAACTGGGAGTCACAGCTGTGCCTCTGAGGTGGAAGAGCCAAGTTCATGATATTGGTCAACCAGAGACCTCCCAGCTCCACATAATATCAAACAGCAAAAATCTCCCAGAGATCTCCATCTCAACGCCAAGACCCAGCTCCTCTCAACGACCAGCAAGCTACAGTGCTGGACACCCTATGCCAAAGACTAGCACGACATGAACACAACCCCACCCATTAGCAGAGAGGCTGCCTAAAATCATAATAAGGTCACAGACACCCCAAAACACTCCACCAGACGTGGACCTGCCCACCAGAAAGACAACATTGAGCCTCATCCACCGGAACACAGGCACTAGTCCCCTCCACCAGGAAGCCTACACAACCCATGGAACCAACCATAGCCACTGGGGACAGACACCAAAAACAACGGGAACTACAGACCTGCAGCCTGCGAAGAGGAGACCCCAAAGACAGTAAGTTAAGCAAAATGAGAAGACAAAGAAACACACAGCAGATGAAGGAGCAAGGTAAAAACCTACGAGACCTAACAAATGGAGAGGAAATAGGCAGTCTACCTGAAAAAGAATTCAGAATAATGATAGTGAAGATGTTCCAAAATCTTTGAAATTAAATGGAGAAAATACAAGAAACGTTTAACAAGGACCTAGAAGAACTAAAGAGCAAAAAGTGATGAACAACACAATAAATGAAATTTAAAATTCTCTAGAAGGAATCCATAGCAGAATAAATGAGACACAAGAACGGATAAGTGACCTGGAAGATAAAATAGTGGAAATAAGGACTGCAGAGCAGAATAAAGAAAAAAGAATGAAAAGAATTGAGGACAGTCTCAGAGACCACTGGGACAATATTAAATGCACCAACATTCGAATTATAGGGGTCCCAGAAGAAGAAGAGAAAAAGAAAGGGACCAAGAAAATATTTGAAGAGATTATAGTTGAAAACTTCCCTAATATGGGAAAGGAAATAATCAAGTCCAGGAAGCACAGAGTGTCCCAGAAAGGATAAATTCAAGGAGAAACACGCCAAGACACATATTAATCAAACTATCAAAAATTAAATACAAAGAAAAAATATTAAAAGCAGCAGGGAAAAACAACAAATAGCATACAAGGGAATCCCCATAAGGTTAACAGCTCTTCTTTCAGCAGAATCTCTGCAAGTCAGAAGGGAGTGGCAGGACATATTTAAGGTGATGAAAGGGAAAAACCTACAACCAAGATTACTCTGTCCAGCAAGGATCTCATTCAGATTTGACGAAGAAACTAAAATCCTTCCAGACAAGCAAAAGCCAAGAGAATAAAGCACAACCAAACCAGCTTTACAACAAATGCTAAAGGAACTTCTCTAAGCAGGAAACACAAGAGAAGGAAAAGACCTACAATAACAAACCCAAAACAATTAAGAAATGGTAATAGGAACATACATATTGATGATTACCTTAAAAGTAAATTGATTAAATTCTCCAACCAAAAGACATAGACTCGCTGAATGGAAACAGAAACAAGACCCGTATACGTGCTGTCTACAAGAGACCCACTTCAGACATAGGGACACATACAGACTGAAAGTGAGGGGATGGAAAAAGATATTCCATGCAAGTGGAAATCAAAAGAAAGCTGGAGTAGCAATTCTCATATCAGACAAAATAGACGTTAAAACAAAGACTATTACAAGAGACAAAGAAGGACACTAAATAATGATCAAGGGTTCAATCCAAGAAGAAGATATAACAATTGTAAATATTTATGCACCCAACATAGGAGCACCTCAATACATAAGGCAAATACTAACAGCCATAAAGGGGAAATCTACAGTAACAAAATCATCGTAGGGAACTTTAACACCCCACTTTCACCAATGGACAGATCATCCAAAATGAAAATAAATAAGTAAACACAAGCTTTAAATGATACATTAAACAAGATGGACTTAACTGATATTTATAAGACATTCCAACCAAAAACAACAGAATACACTTTCTTCTCAAGTGCTCATGGAACATTCTCCAGGATAGATCATATCTTGGGTCACAAATCTAGTCTTGGTTAATTTAAGAAAATTGAAGTCATATCAAGTATCTTTTCCTACCACAACACTATGAGAGTAGATATCAATTACAGGAAAAGACCTGTAAAAAATACAAACACATGGAGGCTAAACAGTACACTACTTAATAACGAAGGGATCACTGAAGAAATCAAAGAGGAAATCAAAAAATACCTAGAAACAAATGACAATGGAGACACGATGACCCAAAACCTATGGGATGCAGCAAAAGCAGTTCTAAGATGTAAGTTTATAGCAATACAATCCTACCTTAAGGAACAGGAAACATCTCG
>NC_041223.1:82411717-82413505 GCF_002837175.3 Physeter macrocephalus
ATCTCGAGTAAACAACCTAACCTTGCACCTAAAGCAATTAGAGAAAGAAGAACAAAACCCCCCCAAATTTAGCAGAAGGAAAGAAATCATAAAGATCAGATCAGAAATAAATGAAAAAGAAATGAAGGAAACAGTAGCAAAGATCAATAAAACTAAAAGCTGGTTCCTTGAGAAGAAAACAAAATTGATAAACCATTAGCCAGACTCATCAAGAAAAAAAGGGAGAAGAGGAAGTAACAACTGACACTGCAGAAATACAAAGGATCCTGAGAGATTACTACAAGCAAATATATGCCAATAAAATGGACAACCTGGAAGAAATGGACACATTCTTAGAAATGCACAACCTTCTGAGACTGAACCAGGAAGAAATAGAAAATATGAACAGACCAATCACAAGCACTGAAATTGAAACTTATCCTTCTCAAACTCTTCCAAAATATAGCAGAGGGAGGAACACTCCCAAACTCATTCTACGAGGCCACCACCACCCTGATGCCAAAAGCAGACAAAGATGTCACAAGAATAGAAAACTACAGGCCAATATCACTGATGAACAGAGATGCAAAAATCCTCAACAAAATACTAGCAAACAGAATCCAACAGCACATTAAAAGTGTCATACACCATGATCAAGTGGGGTTTATCCCAGGAATATAGAGGGAACTTACCTCAACATAATAAAGGCCATATATGACCAACCCACAGCCAACATCGTCCTCAATGGTGAAAAGCTGAAACCATTTTCACTAAGATTAGGAACAAGACAAGGTTGCCCACTCTCACCACTATTATTCAACATAGTTTTGGAAGTTTTAGCCACAGCAATAAGAGAAGAAAAAGATATCAAAGGAATCCAAATTGGAAAAGAAGTAAAGCTGTTACTGTTTGCAGATCACATGATACTATACATAGAGAATCCTAAAAATGGTACCAGAAAACTACTAGAGCTAATCAATGAATTCGGTAAAGCAGCAGGATACAAAATTAATGCCCAGAAATCGCTTGCATTTGAATATGCTAATGATGAAAAATCTGAAAGTGAAATTAAGAAAACACTCCCGTTTACCACTGCAACAAAAAGAATAAAATACCTAGGAATAAACCTACCTAAGGAGACAAAGACCTGTATGCAGAAAATTATAAGACACTGAGGAAAGAAATTAAAGGTGATACAAATAGATGGAGAGATATACCATGTTCTTGGATTGGAAGAATCAACATTGTGAAAATGACTCTACTGCCCAAAGCAATCTACAGATTCAATGCAATCCCTCTCAAACTACCACTGGCATTTTTCAGAGAACTAGAAAAAAAAATTCACAATTTGTATGGAAACACAAAAGACCCTGAATAGCAAAAGCAATCTTGAGAAAGAAAAACGGAGCTGGAGGAATCAGGCTTCCTGACTTCAGATTATACTCAAAGCTACAGTAATCAAGACAGTATGGTACTGGCACAAAAACAGAAATATAGATCAATGGAACAGGATAGAAAGCACAGAGATAAACCAATGAACATATGGTCACCTTATCTTTGATAAAGGAGGCAAGAATATACAGTGGAGAAAAGCCAGCCTCTTCAATAAGTGATGCTGGGAAAACTAGACAACTGCATGTAAAAGAATGAAATTAGAATACTCCCTAACACCATACACAAAAATAAACTCAAAATGGATTAAAGACCTAAATGTAAGGCCAGACAGTATAAAACTCTTAGAGGAAAACTTAGGCAGGACACTCTATGACATAAATCACAGCAAGATCCTTTTTTACCCACCTCCTAGAG
>NC_041223.1:82413808-82422784 GCF_002837175.3 Physeter macrocephalus
AAAAGATGTGGCACATATATACAATGGAATATTACTCAGCCATAAAAAGAAACGAAATTGAGTTATTTGTAGTGAGGTGGGTAGACCTAGAGTCTGTCGTACAGAGTGAAGTAAGTCAGAAAGAGAAAAACAACTACCGTATGCTAACATATATATATGGAATCTAAAAAAAAATGGTCATGAAGAACCTAGGAGCAAGACGGGAATAAAGACGCCGACCTACTAGAAAATGGACTTGAGCACACGGGGAGGAGGAAGGGGAAGCTGGGACAAAGTGGGAGAGTGGTGGTGTATATATGGACATATATACACTACCAAACGTAAAATAGACAGCTAGTGGGAAGCAGCCGCATAGCACAGGGAGATCAGCTCGGTGCTTTGTGACCACCTAGAGGGGTGGGATAGGGAGGGTGGGAGGGAGGGAGACACAAGAGGGAAGAGATATGGGAACATATGTATATGTATAACTGATTCACTTTGTTATAAAGCAGAAACTAACACACCATTGTAAAACAATTATACTTCAATAAAAACGTTAAAAAATTTTTTATTGGTATATAGTCATGTCCAGTCATTTGCATTTTGTCTGTGGTTGCTTTCCTGATACAAGGGCAGAATTAATTAGTTGCAACAGAGACCACACCACAGCCTGCATAGCCTAAAGATTTTACTATCTGGATCTTTACATTAAAAGTTTGCCGACCTCTGGCTTAGGTGTTCTAATAAGAGTGTTTTCAACAGTAGGCCTTTTGGATGAATTAGGGGGTCTTCTTGATAAAACTTAAGCTTGCTCATAATTTCTTGGGAATGCATCTATTATTTATGGGGAGATCCACCCACACTTGCAATGATTTTAAAAGGCTTTGTTGTTTCCTTTCTATGCAGAATGTCATTGGCTAGTAATCTATTAAATGAGAGAAGTTTTGTCATCCTTGTATTCCCTCTATATATTAAAGATGTTTGTTATGTTTGTCCTTAAGCAGAAACCTGTGTTTATATTTCATATCAGTGGAACGGTGGGTGCCGTGCACAGAATAAAGTGACCTTGGCATTTTGGGGGTTTTTTTCATTTTTAAAAAATTTCAGATTTATTGAGGTATGATTGACAAATAAGATAAATTTAAAGTATACATCTTAGTGATTTAAGTTTCTTATTTCTGGATCTTGTTTAAGAAACCTTTCCCCATCCTAAGTCACAAAGATATTCTCCTGCTTCTTCTTCCATTAGCTTCATTGTTTTACTTTTCCATTTATATCTTTAAGCTATCTGAAGTTTACCTTTGTATTTAGTGCACGGTAAGGATTTAACTTAATTTTTCTTCATATTGTAAACCAGTTTTATCAACATAATTTCTAAGCAATCTATTCTTTCCTCATGAAGATGGCTTTGCCACATTTGTGGTGCTGCCTTTTTTGTACAAGTTCTATGTATCATGGTGACCTTGGTTTTTAAAGCTTGTCAATACCCCCTACTTTCTCGACTCCTATCTTTACAAAATACAGATACACTACACGTGAGGTAGAACATCTTAGCCTTGGGTCAGTGCAGTCCTCTCCATTTTCTGCTCCTGCACCCAGTCTGCTTAATGCTGTTGGAGAAAACTCAGTTCAGATTGGGGCACGAGACTGTCATGGCCTGTAGCTTCAGCCAAGCTTTTCTAGGGCCCTTGTCCACATCTCCAAACATATCCGTTCCCCATTCCCACAAGAGTCGTATAATGTCATGACTTTTCTCCTCTCATGAATTACTTTCAAGAGAGTATCTTCCCCTGTTCTGTTATCAAACAGGGATTTCCTCAATGTTCACCTCTAGGATGAACTAAATCTCTAAACCAATTGTTACCTGCTTTTCTTGAATTTTGAGATAACACAGAAGATCACACTGTCAAATCAAAATTGAGTTCTCCTCAAGGGTTAAGATAAAACTTGCTCATAACTTCAAAGATACAAGTAGTCAGGAGGCACAGATGAAGCAGAGAGGGATCCAAGACCACTAGCTTAGCTTCCCATCTCCAACCTTCCTGCCCGAACCTCCTGCCGCTAAGCCTTGTCCCTGATTCCACCCCAAATTTTCTTAGGAACCACTCTCCCCTCGTTCAGATGATGCCTCCTCATTTGTCAAAACTCAGTTTAGATGTTCTTTCAGTGAGCGTCCCCTGAATCCCTATCTGGGAGAATTTGCTCAATCTATATGCTCTACTCACCCACGACCCTTTTCTGGTTGTATTGTAACTGTTTTACTGTCTCTTTCCTGGACGGTAAGCAACTTGTAAGTGGAAACCTTTTCTTTTCCTTTTTCTTTTTTTCCTGTATCTCTAGCTATTAGCATGGTGCCTGCATCAAATTAGATGTTTAATAAATGCTTATTAAAGGATGAAAATATTAGAGATATCTGCCTTCTGTTATGGTATAAATGTAAAGCGGGAAAAGCAACATAGGAAGAAGTGATGAAAAGACAATGCATTAAGAGTTATTACAGATGCAAAAAGCTAGAGTAACACCAGAGGGACCATTAACTCTGCTCCAGGGAGTCCTGAAGAATTTCACAAAGGCAGAGGAGAAATAAACCTGCATCTGAGGAGAGAATAGATTTTTTTCCAGTCAGAGATGATGGGGAAGGTTGTATGGGTCAGAGAGAACAGTGTTTCTGAAGTCATTATTATCATTCTGCAATACTCAAATACAATAATGAAAATTAGGTACCTTATGTGATAAATTATTCAAGTTTCATGCTTTTGTTTAGTTAATAGAAAGCATCTGGTATTTCAGTGTTTACAAAGGAAGTGAATCTAGCCTAACATTTGTATTATTGGATGATGAAAGCATTTTTAAAATCAGTGCATAACTTGAAGACAGATTTTTTTTAAAGGATAATTATGCAATGATTATTACAGATGTACTGTGAATTATTGATTTAGCAAGAAATTGAATTTTAAAACTGCTAAAACTGAACTTATAAGCATTTTATATTTATGATTCATGCATCTGTATATACGAGCCAGTTATTTATATTTGAAGAAAAACAAATATTGTTATTAATCGAATGTTCGAATAACAAAGGAAAGTGCTCCATCAATTGCCCTAAAGTTCATGATGATTTCAGAACTTTAAGGTAAAATTTTTACTATGAAAAAAGGTTGGAAAGACAGTGAGGAAAAGAACCAATGACATATAATCTGTGTTTAGGGTAAATACTGCTATGGTTTGAACGTTTTTGTCCTGCTGAATTCATAGGTTGAAATCCTAACCCTCAAGGTGATGGTATTAGGAGGTGGGGTCTTTGGGAGGTGATTAGGTCATGAGGGCTCTGCCCTCATGACTGGGATTAGTGCTCTTATAAAAGAAGCCCTGAGAGGGCTCCCTCGCCCCATCCACAATGTGAGGACATAGCAAGTAGGAACCATATATCCTTCTGTCCCTGATCTTGGACTTCCCAGCCTCCAGAATGGTGAGAAATAAATTTCTGTTGTTTATAAGCCACGCTGTTTTTATGGCATTTTGTTACAGCAGCCCAAACAGGCTGAGGCAAGTACTGTGTATAGCAGCTGATATATATACATATATAAATTTCACAGTTCCATGTAGTGACTTGTAATTTGTGACAAGAACTGCATTCCTTACTGATTGCTGACATTATCAATATGATTTAATACTCATCACTGACCAAGTGTGGCAAATACATGGGCTGGAAGAAGGCACAGGAAACACCTAGGGATTGTGAGAGTTTCTGTGCTCTGAGAGTTTATGTGGACAATTGTTTGCAGGTTCTCAGGCTCTGGAGGAGCACATTGTGGGGTCTACAGGGACCTTTCCATACCGGGGTCTCCAGGCCCTACCACATCCTACATCTACAGGGAAACGAAAGAGATGAAGATGCACAAGGGAAATAGTATAGAAGGGACATAGAAGGAACTGCTAGAACCAGAGGTGATTTTCTGCTTCCAACCAAAGGTGATTTTCTCCCCCCTACTCCCATGCCAGGGGGTATCTGGCAATGTCTGGAGATATTTTTAATTGGCACAAGTGAAGGATGCTACTGGCATTTAGTGAGTAGAGGCCAGGGATGCTGCTAAACATCCTACAATGCAAAGGACAGCTCCACAAATAGAATTATCCAGCCCCAAATGTCAATCGTGATGAGATTAAGAAACTCTGCACTAGACCATTATTGACGGCAGATTTCTTCTGAGCGTTAAGAAGCAAAAGAAATATGGGTAAGAAATGAATTGGCATTACTTTTTAGATTACAACTGCAGAACATAGTTTTGGAAGTTGTACAGTGTGGAAAACTTATTTGGCATATGCCAAATGGTATAAAGAAAAAAATAAAATTCCCTAGTCGTCCTGCCACCCAGAGGTAACCACTATTAAACTTTTAATTTTTAACTAGTAATTTGTGGGCCAATAGGAGGGAAAGGCACGATTAATTAGATGGGGAATCTGTAGCACTGGAGAAGGTAAGCTATGGAGGTTAATTAGTAGAAATAACATGAAAGAAATTAATAAATGTAAAGCAGAAATGTACAGGTTCATGAGAACTAAGGAAGAGACAAACAAGGATACAGGAAGCCAAGACCATACTTTGAATGAGGTAGTGAAGTGTCTGTAGTGATTAAACATGCTCCCCCACTTCGTGTGGTTCCAGCAATGGATCTATGATCTTATGACAGTGTTCAATGAGAAGATACAAACAAACACTTGCAAGTGAAATAAATAGTAGACGCAGACAACATCTTGGTTGGCAGGGAGGCATCTGTGCTGGTCAAAGTCTGAGATCTTTGCGGGGAAGACTTTGTGTTGTGTATAGGCTGGTATGATCGGACCTGCCTGTCAGAGAACTTTGGGCTACGGCATGAACTAGTTTCCCCCAGTGGTTGTCTCAACCAGAACAAACTGCCCCAGCAGTTAAAATTCTCATATTTCAACTGTTCTATTTACTGCCATTGCTGCCTAGAAGACTTTGTACTAGGAAATGGCAGGGTGTTTTTTCCTGGTGGCCTGTGTCAATTCCCTTAGAATTAGTATATTTGTAACCATCAGTACCAAAGACTCTAACTACTGTCCGGATCCATGAGAGGAGTAATGGAAATAACCCAAGGGGTGAACAGCATACACTGTGTGTGAACACGTGTTAAAATTACATCATTTAAAACTTGGAGTCATAAGGCATAGTGATTTCAGCCTCTGTTTTTCATTTGGCAATGTGCCATGAGCACATTTCTCATTTCATTAATCTTCGAAACACGATTTGATCATGTTTCTACAAAGAAACTCCTCACCTAGCTCTACCATAATTTATTTAACTAATCCCTATTGTTGAACATTTAAGCTATATGTAACTCTTCTCTCTTATAGAACACTTCACACCGATCGTCATTCTACAATAGGGTTTGGTTTTTTTTTTGATAAAATGTGTTTAGAAATCTGTTTGGTAGATAAGCAACATGTTGGGATTTTCTGTTATTAAAAGATTTATTGAAGTTTAATTTATATATTATAAAATATACAATTCAGTGATTTTTTTAGAGTGTTTATAGAACTGGGCAACCATCACCATAATCTAATTTTAGAACATTTTCATGACTCCAAAAGGAATTCTTATGCCGTCATTCCCACTCCCACCCCCAGCCTTAAGCAAATGTTAATATATTTTCTCTCTGTATAAATTTAACCTTTTTTGGACATTGCATGTAAATAGAATCATACAATATGTGTTCTTTTGGGTCTGGCTTGTTTCACTAAGCCTAATGCTTTGAAGGTCCATCCATGCCGCGTCGTGTGTCCGTACTTCACTCCACAGTGGACTCCTACCCACCAAGAGCATCTGCATGTCTCCAGGTAATTAGACTAAGAAGCTTCTGATGTGTCTCATCATCCAGTGTGCAGGGTTGATGGGGCGTCTTGGCCGAGTGCTCATAAGCTTCTTAGGGACTGGGACATGTGGTGAGTGACCTTTATTTTAACATCTAGATGCAGGTTAGGGCCAAAGAATTTCTCCGTTCTTCCCAGTTGGAATACACACAATTACTTCCTGCATTCCTTTTTTCCAGATGAGTATTTCAAGCATAGGATGGTTGTGCTAGGTCGAAACCTGACCAACCGAAGGACAAAATATACTTGTTTGACTTGCAACTTTAACCTAACCAAAGTCACTTTGCTGGTGATTAGCCATGGATTTGATTTTCCAGGCTAATACGCCAAGAGACATATGATTAAAGAAATCATTTTGAAAAAGCCAACAATCAAGAGTGTTTAGACGTAAACTTATTGGAGTACAGTTGACTAAAACTTCATAACCAAGAGTAGGGAAATAGTAAGATGGCCCAGGATGTGTCCTAAGATGGCTGAGGGAAAGGATGATTTGGGGAAACATTATTAAATGTCAAATAAAATGTTAAATGTTTCCAAAAACTAAGAATACAAACTAAGGCAGAGTGTGGTAGGCAGAATCATGCCTCCTCTAATGTGTGTACAATCCTGATACCCCAAATCTGTGAATATGTTTCATTTCTTGGCAGGATGAATTTGGCAGACATGATTATGTTAAGGATCTTGAGGAGATTATTCTGGATTATCTGGGTAAACCTGATGCAATCACAAGTGTCCTTAAAAGGGAAAGAAGGAGATGGGAGAGTAAGAGAAGAAAATTTGACAATGGAAGCAAATGTAGTCTTGGGAACCGTGGACCAAAGGATGCAGGAGGCCTCCAGCAGCTGGACAGACAGGCAAGGGGGCAGATTCTACTCCAGAACCTCCAGGGAACACAGTCTGCTGACACTTTGATTTCAGCTAAGGGCAAGCTGTTTGGGGTTCCCACGCTTCAGAACTGTAAGAGAATACGTCTGTTGTTTGAAGCCACTAAGCTTTTGGCAAATTGCTCCAAGAGTAATGTGAGAATAATGCAGAGCCACTTACCATAACGATAAAGGGAGGGGAGTCTGACCCACTCCCGGGAAGGGAAACGTGAGGAGGTCGGGGAGAAAGGCGGGCCAGCCCTGAGTGGAGAGGCTTCTCCCATTCACCCTGGGAAGCCCCCCACCTACCAGCACCGACCCCGGGCCGGGGTCTGACTTGTCCTCTCCAAGCTCTGAAGTGGCGTATCCCACATCCTGCTGTTCTCTCTTCCCCCAACACACAGATTACCCTACAATGGCTAATTCAAATTTACCTTCAATTCAGGACTCCCCTGAAATATAACTTAAGTGCCCCTTGGTCCTCTAGGTATGTTTTAATTTTGCGTTCTCCTATGTGATTAAAACTGGAATGATCAGACAGATCTAGTTTTGCATATGGCTTTTGCTACTTTCCAGCTGTCATGGTGGGCAAGTGAGATGACCTTTTATTTATTTATTTATTTTTAATTTTTGAATTTTATTTTATTTATTTTTTTATACAGCAGGTCCTTATTAGTCATCAATTTTATACACATCAGTGTATACATGTCAATCGCAATCTCCCAATTCATCACACCACCACCACCCCAACCCCCCACCACTTTCCCCACTTGGTGTCCATACATTTGTTCTCTACATCTGTGTCTCTATTTCTGCCCGGCAAACCGGTTCATCTGTACCATTTTTCTAGGTTCCACATATATGAGTTAATATACGATATTTGTTTTTCTCTTTCTGACTTAACTTCACTCTGTATGACAGTCTCTAGATCCATCCACGTCTCTACAAATGACCCAATTTTGTTCCTATTTATGGCTGAGTAATATTCCATTGTATATATATATATATATACACCACATCTTCTTTATCCATTCATCTGTAGATAGACACTTAGGTTGCTTCCATGTCCTGGCTACTGTAAATAGAGCTGCAATGAACATTGGTGTGCATGTGTCTTTTTGAATTATCGTTTTCTCTGGTATATGCCCAGTAGTGGGATTGCTGGATCATATGGTAATTCTATTTTTAGTTTTTTAAGGAACCTCCATACTGTTCTCCATAGTGGCTGTATTAATTTACATGTGAGGTGATACTTCATTGTAGTTTTGATTTGCTTTTCTCTAATAATTAGTGATGTTGAGCAGCTTTTCATGTGCTTCTTGGCCATCTGTATGTCTTCTTTGGAGAAATGTCTATTTAGGTCTTCTGCCCATTTTTGGACTGGGTTGTTTGTTTTTTTAATACTGAGCTGCATGAGCTGTTTATACATTTTAGAGATTAATCCTTTGTCTGTTGATTCATTTGCAAATATTTTCTCCCATTCTGAGGGTTGTCTTTTTGTCTTGTTTATGGTTTCCTTTGCTGTGCAAAAGCTTTGAAGTTTCATTAGGTCCCATTTGTTTATTTTTGGTTTTTTTTCCATTACTCTAGGAGGTGGATCACAAAAGATCTTACTGTGATTGATGTCAAAGAGTGTTCTTCCTATGTTTTCCTCTAAGAGTTTTGTAGTGTCCGGTCTTACATTTAGGTCTCTAATCCATTTTGGAGTTTATTTTTGTGTATGGTGTTAGGGAGTGTTCTAATTTCATTCTTTTACAAGTAGCTGTCCAGTTTCCCCAGCACCACTTATTGAAGAGACTGTCTTTTCTCCATTGTATATCCTTGCCTCCTTTGTCATAGATTAGTTGACCATAGGTGCGTGGGTTTACCTCTGGGCTTCCTATCTTGTTCCATTGATCTATGTTTTTTTGTGTGTGTGTGTGCCAGTACCATATTATCTTGATTACTGTAGCTTTGTAGTATAGTCTGAAGTCAGGGAGTCTGATTCCTCCAGCTCCGTTTTTTTCCCTCAAGGCCACTTTGGCTCTTTGGGGTCTTTTGTGTCTCCATAAAAATTTTAAGATTTTTTGTTCTAATTCTGTAAAAAATGCCATTGGTAGTTTGATAGGGATTGCATTGAATCTGTAAATTGCTTTGGGTAGTATACTCATTTGCACAATATTGATTCTTCCAATCCAAGAACATGGTATATCTCTCCATCTGTTGGTATCATCTTTAATTTCTTTCATCAGTGTCTTATAGT
>NC_041223.1:82423368-82429087 GCF_002837175.3 Physeter macrocephalus
GGAAGAGTTTGAGTAGGATGGGTGTTAGCTCTTCTCTAAATGTTTGATAGAATTCACCTGGGAAGCCATCTGGTCCTGGACTTTTGTTTGTTTGAAGATATTTAATCACAGTTTCAATTTCATTACTTGTGATTGGTCTGTCCATATTTTCTGTTTCTTCCTAGTTTAGTCTTGTAAGGTTATACCTTTCTAAGAATTTGTCCATTTCTTCCAGGTTGTCCATTTTATTGGCATAGAGTTGCTTCTAGTAGTCTCTTAAGATGCTTTGTATTTCTGTGATGTCTGTTGTAACTTCTCCTTTTTCATTTCTAATTTTATTGATTTGAGTCCTCTCCCTCTTTTTCTTGATGAGTCTGGCTACTAGTTTATCAATTTTGTTTACCTTTTCAAAGAACCAGCTTTTAGTTTTACTGATCTTTGCTATTGTTTTCTTTGTTTTTATTTCATTTATTTCTGTTCTGATCTTTATGATTTCTTTCTTTCTGCTAACTTTGGGTTTTGTTTTTTTCTCTAGTTCCTTTAGGTGTAAGGTTAGATTGTTTATTTGAGATTTTTCTTGTTTCTTGAGGGAGGCTTGTATAGCTATAAAACTTCCCTCTTAGAACTGCTGTTGCTGCATCCCATAGGTTTTGGATCTGGCACGACCTATTTAAATGTTAGTATCTTCATGTGAAAATGAGGAAAAGTTGCCACCTACCTCCTGGAATCGCCCAGGAGATCAAATGAAGCACTATATCTCATTCTCAACAGCCATCAACATGGGGAGCCATTACTGTTACCAGCACTATCACCAGCTCATCAGGGAACATCACTAGCACCTGTCACACAGAAATGCTGTATAAGTGTTTGTACGTAAATAAACAAATCAGAAATCAGGCAGGGCCCGGAAACAGGTGACTCTGAAGACAAACTCCGTGACGTCACAGACTTACTGATCATTGGCTCTACTTTTCGCAGATTTTCTGTGACAGATAAAAGCTACACATAGCATATTCCACCCTGTTTATAGCTGTACAACCACTTACTTTACCAGTTTTAAATAAAGTGTGACTATTCCAGACAGCACTTCTGGAGTTTACTTAGTGGAATTAATAAGAATTTGTTGCTTTCTCTCTTCCTGCCTTGTATCTTTGTAATTACAGGAAATTTTTAAGAAAAAAAAAATGCTCCATAAAGAAACAAAAAATTATGTCTGTGCATAGCTTTTTTTCCAGTAAAATATCCCTGTATTTTCCCATGTTACTTATATTTTGTTTCTTATTGCTACACATAGTAATAGTATATTGTGCACTTAGACTTCATTTGCCACAGTAGTGCATATCTTCAGTATCACATATACAGTGGCAAATAACTTTTCCACAGGACGATGTCAGTACAGTTTCCAGAGTAGATGCACTGGTCTAACCATCTGACTTGGTGGTAAGAGCCAGAGTCTGCTCCCTCAGAAAGTTCTTAATGCACTCATCCTGTGTCATGTTTGTTCTGTGCAGCTCCCTCCATTCCCTCCTTCAGATCTGCTCAGGAGCATCTTCTCAGGAGGACTTATTATCCAACAACCACTTTATTTAACATTTCACTACCTACTCTTCCTTATTTTCAATATTCACTCTCTACTCTTCAAAATATTTTTCTGAGACACAATCTCTGATATATTATATATTGTACTTATTTGTTTATTTTCTGTCTCATCTGTCTACATATATACTCCACGAAGGCATGATTTTTGCCTATTTTGTTTATTTCTGTGTCACCAGCCCCTATAACAGTGCCAGCCAAATTGCATTCAACAAATATTTCATTAATTGATGAATGCATTAATAACTGTGGTATGTATGATGTCTTTCTTGCTTAGGGCTCTATTTCAGGTAGGTTGAAGTAAAACTACAAATAGTCAAAATCTTTTTGATGTATTTAGTGCAGCTTGCAGAAGGGTATAAGAGAGAGTTTGGTTCTGGAGTTAGGACTTACTCCTTGTGTGCCCGGAAATGTTAAAGATCACAGGCTGCATCAGGGAATTGGGGGATGATGGTTTTCCTGGGCCCCCGCAGCTCAGGTGTAGGAGAATGTGGGATGAATTCAACTCATAGACACTGTTCTGTACGCCTTTCCTTTGAAGGGTCTGCACCTGGAACAATCTGTCCGAATGGTATGTGTGGCAGGAGGGGGTGAAGCCCAAGTGATACAGCAGCCAGGCATGCAGACCAGCCCCTTCCTCAGGGACCTCCCCCCCATTCATAACAAATAGGGTCTGGTACACTAGTGAGGAGCCTTTCATCACCCCTATAGGGAAGTGGACGAATGACCACTTATAACTTTTCTCCTACTCTATCCAAGAGAGCTGTGGACCCAAGCTGTCCACAAGCAAAGCATTTTCAGGCTCTTCCACAGCCTGAATGAAAACATCCTTAGTGATGCCTGGTGCCCTGGTCCAGTTGCAAGGTGTGATGCACCTACTCCGGAAGACTTCCCTACCAGGAGTAGAGCCCTCTTCTACTTCTTACCCAGTCATCCTGGATTGTGAATTAACAAGGTACCGTTTCTGAAGGCTATGTTTATTTAGCTTTGTAAGTAGCTATCAAACTATATTCCAAAGTGGCTGCACCTTTTTGTATTTCCACCAGCAGCGGATGAGAATTCCTGTTGTTCTGCATCCTTGCTATCCTTGCCATCATTTTTAGGGTTTGTTTTTTTTTTTTTTGTAGTTTTTCTCATAGCTGTGTGGTGCATCTCATTGTTTTAAGTTATTATTCCCTAATGACAAATCATGTTTGTCATATGCTATTTTATCATCTGCTTATCTTCCTTGGTGAGGTGTCTGTTCTAAATTTTTGTCCATTTTTAAAATTGGGTTGTTGTTTTCTTACTGATGAGTCTTAAGAGTTCTATGTGTGTTTTGGATACAAGTATTTATGAGATATGTGTTTTGCAAATATTTCCTCCCAGCCTGTGGCTTTTCTTTTCATTCTCTTAGCAGTGTCTTTCATCAAGAGTAAGTTTTTAATTTTGAAAAGATCTAACTTTTTTTCTTTTGCTGATCATGCTTTTGATGATATCTAAAAACTCATCATTAAAACCAAGAACTAAGATTTTTCTCTTATGCATTATTCTAGAAGTTTTAGAGTTTTGCATTGTACATTTAGGTCTATTACCAGCTTTGACTTAATATCTTTGGAAAGTATGATTGATATCTAGTTTATCTTTTTGATATGGATGTCCGAGTGTTCCAGAACTATTTCTTTATAGGACTATTCTTCCTTCATTGAATTGACTTTGCTCCTTTGTCAAAAATTAGCTGCCTGTAACATGAATTTTTTCTGGGCTCCATGTTCTGTTCCTTCTTTCTATGTTTCTATTCTTTTTGCAATATCTTGCTGTCTTGATTACTGTAGCTTTGTAGTAAGTCTTAAAGCTGGGTAGTCTGAGTCTTACAGCTTTTTGTGTTCAGTATTGCTTTGGCTATTCTAGGTCTTTTGCCTTTCCATATAAATTTCAGAATCAGTTTGTAGATATCGACAAAACAGCTTGGTGGATATCAATCCCTTCTTGGTCATATTTTTTGGAGATATTTTCTCCTGTTCTGTAAGTTGTCTTCATTTTTTCAGTGGTTTCCTTTTTTGTGAAAAAACTTTTAAGTTTAATTAGGTTCCATTTGTTTATTTTTGCTTTTATTTCTTTTGCTTTAGGAGACAGATCTAAAAAAATATATTGGTACAAAAAATATATATATATATATTGGTACGATTTATGTCAAAGAGTGTTCTGCCTATGTTCTCTTCTAAGAGTTTTATGGTTTCAGGTCTTATATTCTTTCATCTATTTTGAATTTATTTTTGCATATGGTGTGAAGAAATGTTCTAATTTCATTCTTTTACATGTAGCTGTCCAGTTTTCTCAGCAGCACTTGTTGAAGAGACTGTCTTTTCTCCACTCTATATTCTTGCCTCCTTTGTTGTGGATTAATTGACCATAGGTGCATGGGTCTATTTCTGGGCTCTCTCTCTGTTCTATTGACCTGTGTGTCTATTTTTGTGTCCAATGTTGTTCTGATTACTGTAGCTTTGCATTATAGTCTGAAGTCTGGGAGGGTGATACCTCCAGGTCTGTTCTTTTTTATCAAGATTGCCTTGACAATTTCTGGTCTTTTGTGGTTCCATATAAATTTTAAGATTATTTTTTCTTGTTCTGTGAAAAATGTCATAGGTATTTTGACAGGGAAAGGGATTACACTAAATCTGTAGATTGCTTTGGGTAGTGTGGCCACTTTAACCATATTAATTCTTCCAATCTAAGAGAATGGGTTGTCTTTCCATTTCTTTGTATCATCTTCAATTTCCTTCCTCAGTGTTTTATAGTGTTCAGAATATAAGTTTTTCATCTCCTTGGTTAAGTTTATTTTTAGGTATTTTATTCTTTTTTTTTTTTTTTTTTTTTTTTTTGCAGTACATGGGCCTCTCACTGTTGTGGCCTCTCCTGTTGCAGAGTGCAGGCTCTGGATGCACAGGCTCAGTGGCCATGGCCCATGGGCACAGCCATTCCACGGCATGTGGGATCTTCCCGGACCGGGGCACGAACCTGTGTCTCCTGCATCGGCAGGCGGACTCTCAACCACTGTGCCACCAGGGAAGCTCGGTATTTTATTCTTTTTGATGAGAATTAAAAATTTTCTTATTCTGAAAGTTCATTATTAGTGGATAGAAAAGTAATGTATTTCTGTATATTAATCTCATATCCTGAAATTTTACTGAGTTCATTTATTGGTTCTAATAGTTTTTTAGTGGATATCCAAAGGCTTTTGGTGATATCCAAAGGGGTTGATATCCAAAATACATAACAACTCATCCAACTCAATATCAAAAAAGCAAACAACCCAATCAAAAAATAGATATTTTTCCAAAGAAGACATCCAGATGGCTAACAGGCACATGATAAGATGCTCAACATTGCTAACTAATAGAGAAATGCAAATCAAAACTACAATGAGATGTCATCTCACACCTTCATAATGGCTATCATCAAAAAGTCTACAAATAACAAAGGTTGATGAAGATGTGAGGAAAAATGGAACCCCTACACTGTTGGTAGGAATGTAAATTGGTGAAGCCACTGTGGAAAACAGCATGGAGGTGCCACAAAAAAAACTAAAAATAGAACTACCATATGATCCAGTAATTCCACTCCTGGATATATATCCAGAAAAAGCAACAACACTAATGTGAAAAGATACATGCACCCCAATGTTCATAGCAGCACTATTTACAATAGCCAAGATATGGGAGCAACCCAAGTGTCCACAACAGATGAATAGACAAAGAAAATGTGAATGAAATTCTGTCATTTGCAGCAATGTAGATGGACCTAGAAAATATTATGCTCAGTGAAATAAGTCAGACAGAAAAAGACAAATACTGTATGATATCACTTATATGTGGAATCTAAAAAATGAAACAAATGAATGAATATAACAATACATAACAGACTCACATATGTAGAGAACAAACTAGCGGTTACCAGTGGGTAGAAGGAAGGGGAGAGAGACAAGAAAGGGGTAGGGGATTAAAAGATACAAAGTACTCTGTATAAAGTAGATAAGCAACAAAGATGTATTATAGAGCACAGGGAATTATAACCATTATTTTGTAATAACTTTTTTTTTTTTTTTTTTTTTTTTTCGGTACGCGGGCCTCTCACTGTTGTGGCCTCTCGCATTGCGGAGCACAGC
>NC_041223.1:82429235-82448529 GCF_002837175.3 Physeter macrocephalus
ATCTTCCCGGACCAGGGCACGAACCCGCGTCCCCTGCATCGGCAGGCGGACTCTCAACCACTGCGCCACCAGGGAAGCCCTGTAATAACTTTTAATGCAGTATAATCTGTAAAAATATTGAATCACTAGACTGTACACCCAAAACTAATATAATCATGTAAATCAACTATACTTCCATAAAAAAAAGATAATAAAGCCTGCATCCAACAATAGCAGAATACACGTTCTTCTCAGCCTCATATGGAACACTGAATAATAAAGAGCATACTCTTGGGCATAAAGCATATCTTAATGAATTCAAGTGAATAGAAATAATACAAAGAATGTTCTCATACAATGATGGAATTAAATGAGAAACCAATGCTAGACTGAGAGCTGGAAAATCCCCCATTATTTGGGCATTGAATAACCACTTCTAAATATCACATGGATCCAAAAAGAAGTCTCAAGAAAATTAAGAAATATTTTTTACTAAATGAAAATGAAAATACACCTTATTAGAATTTGGGGAGGATGCAACAAGGTAGTGCTTAGAGGAAAATTGTAACATTTGTTTTATATATTAGAAAAGAAGAAAGATCTAAAGTCAGTAATCTAAGCTTCCACTTTATGAAAATAGAGAAAGAAGAATAATTTAAGCCAAAATCAAGCAGAACAAAAGAAATAAAAATTAAAGCAGAAATCAGTAAAATAGAAAACAGGAAAGAAAATCAAGGAATTCCAAATTCTGATTCTTAGAGAAGATCAATAAAGTTGATAAAGCCTCTATGCAAACTAATCAAAAATAAAAGAGAGGGAGAGAGAACAAAAGTTACCAATATCATAAATGAAAGAGCAGTGATCACTACTTAAGTCATAAAGCTCAAAAAATATAGTGAATACTATGAATAACTCCATGCTCACCAATCTGATCAGTTAAATGAAACGAACCAATTCCTTGAAAGTCACAAACTGTTAAAACTCATACAAGGAGAAATACATAATATGAATAAGCCTATACATATTAAATAAAATGAGTCAATTATTAGTAACTTTCCAAAAAGTAAAGCACCAAGCCCAAATGGTTGTACTGGTGAATTCTACTGAACATTTGAGAAAGGTGTTATATCATAGCAGTTCTTCACATTCTATTCCAGAAAATAGAAGCTAAGGGAATACTTCCTAACTCATTCAATGAAGCCAGGGTTACCTTAATACCAAAACTATACTAAGACATTACAAGAAAGGAACACTGGCATTATATGTATATATATGTACATTAGATGCGAAGATCCTCAAGAAAATATCAGCAAATCAAGTTCAATGAATAAAAATAATTATACCAAGTGGGATTTATTCCATGTATATAAGCCAAATCAATACTCAAAAATCAGATAATGAAGCGATACATCAACAAGATAAAAAGGAACTGTGATATGACTGTATCAATTAATGCAGAAAAAAATATTTTAAATGCTTTTGGCATTTTAAGAACACTAAAATCTTAATCCATGAAAGAAATATTGATAAAGTGGACTTTTAAAAATCGTATGACAAAAACTCTGAAAAAAACTAGAAATAAAGGGGAGCTTCCTCAACTTGATAAAGAACATCTACAAAAAACCTACAGTTAACATCCTACTTAGTGGTAAAATCAGGACACTTTTCATCCCCCTAAGATTGAGATCAACGCAAAGCTATCCCTTCCCATCACTCCTATCCAATCTCATACTGGCAGTCCTAGTGAAATAAAGCTAGAGAATAAAATAAAACATATACAGATTGGGAAGTAAGAAATGTCTTTGGTCATAGATGACACGATTGTTTGTGTAAAGATTCCCAAAGAACAGGCAAAGAATTCCTGGAACTAATAAGCGTAAATTCATGGAATACAATTGCTTTCCTATATGCAAGCAATAAACAATTGGAATTTGAAATTTGAATACACAGTGCTATTTACAATAGCACTACAAAAAAAGAGAAATACTTTGATATAAATCTAACAAAATATGTACAGAATCTATATACAGAAAATCACAAAATACTGCAGAAAGAAGTCAAAGAAGATATAAATAAAAGGAGAGATATTCCATGTTCATAAATAGACTCAATACTGTCAAGATGTCAGTTCTTTCCAAATTGATATATAGATTCAATTCAACTCCAATAAATATCCCACCAAACTGCCTTTTTTTAAATTTAAAAAGGATTTTGCAAGGGTTTTTTACTTTTATTTTTTATGGAAATATAGTTGATTTATAATGTTCTATTAGTTTCTGGCGTAGAGCATAGTGATTCAGTATTTTTACAAATTATACTCCATTAAAAGTTATTACAAAATCGTGGCGATGATTTCCTGCGCAGTACAATATATCCTTGTTGCTGATATACTTTATACAGGGTACTTTGTATCTCTTAATTCTCTACCCCTATTTTGCCCCTCCCACCTTCCCTCTCCCCACTGGTAACCACTAATTTGTTTTCTATATGTGAGTCTGTTTCTGTTTTGCTATATACATTGTTTGTATTATTTTTTGGATTCCACTTATAAGTGGTATCATACAGTATTTGTCTTTCTGTCTGATTTATTTCATTAAGCGTAATAATATCTAAGTCCGTTTACATGGCTGCAAATGACAGAATTTCATTCCTTTTATGGCTGAGTAATATTCCATTGTATATATACAGTATATTTCCTTTATCCATTCATCTGTCAATGGACACTTAGGTTGCTTCCATATCTTGGCTATTGTTAAGTAGTGCTGTTATGAACATTGGGGTGCACATATCTTTTCACATTCGTGTTTTTGTTTTTCCAGATACATATCCAGGAGTGGAATTGCTGGGTTTTATGGTAGTTCTATTTTTAGTTTTTTGAGGAACCTCCATATTGTTTTCCACAGTGGCTGCACCAACTTATGCACCTACCAACAGTGCACAAAGATTCCGTTTTCTCCACATCCTTTCCAACATTTGCCATTTGTAGACATTTTGATGATGGCCATTTTTGAGACATCTCATTGTAGTTTGGATTTTCATTCCTCTAATAATTAGCAATGTTGAGCATCTTTTTATGTGCCTGTTAGCCATCTGTATGTCTTCTTTGGAAAAATGTCTTTTTAGGTCTTCTGACCATTTTTTGATTGGGTTGTTTGCTTTTTTGATATTAAGCTGCATGAGCTGTTTGTATATTTTGGATATTAACCCTTATCAGTCATACAATTTGTCAATATTTTCTCCTATTCCATAAGTTGTCTTTTTGCTTTGTCTATGGTTTCCTTTGCTGTGCAAAAGCTTTTATGTTTAATTAGGTCCTGGACTGTAGGACCCTACAGGGAAATTCTAAAGACACAAATGAACTTATTTACAAAACAGAAATAGACCCACAGTCATAGAAAACAAGCTTATGGTTACCAAAGGGGAAAGAGGGTGAGGGTGAGCAATAAATTAGGAGTTGGGATTGACACATACACACTACTATATATAAAATAGATAAATAATGATGATCTACTGTATAGTACAAGGAACTCTACTCAATGTTTTGTAATAACCTATAAGGGAAAAGAATCCAAAAAAGTTACATTATATATATATACACACACACACACACACACACACACTATAAATATATGTAGTGTATATATATATATATTCTATAAATATATATAGTGTATATATAACTGAATCACTTTACTGTCACCTGAAACTAACACATTGTAAATCAACTATACTTCAATTTTTAAAAGTGAGCTAATACCTATCCTTCTCATATTATTCCAAAAAATTGAAGAGAATGTAGTCTTTAAATGCTAATTTTATCAGGTTGATTGATAGTGCTATTCAGGTTAATTCTATCCTTACTAATTTTATGCCTCCTGGATCTATCAATTACTGCAAGAAGGGTGTTTAAGTCTCCCACTATAATAACAGATGGTCTATTTCTCCTTGAAGTTGTATCAGTTTTTTTGTAATGTATTTTGATGCTCTGATGTTAGATTCATGCAGTCTAAGAATTGTTATGTCTTGGAGAATTGACCCCTTTATTGTTGTATAATCCCCCTCTTTATCCTTGACAAATTTCCCTGCTCTGAAATTTTGTCTGAAATTAATATGGCTACTCCAGCTTTCTTTTGATTAGTGTTAGTATTGCATATCTTTTTCATTTCTTTTACAACTTTCATGATTCTGTATTTAAAGTGAGTTTCTTATAGACAACGTAGTTGAGTCTGACAAACTTCTGTCCTTATTGGATGTATTGAAACCATTCACATTTGAAAACATCGGCAGTATCTACCACATCTGTATCTGTTTTCCACTGGTTACATTTGTTCTTTGTTGCTTTTATAGTCTTCCTTTCTTGAGTTTTAGCATGATTTATAACTTTTTGTTAAAAGCAGATATGACCTATTGGTAATAGGAATCAAAGTAAAAGAACTTTAGTGTGAGATTTTGTGTTAATTTGACTAGGAGGTGGGCTGTGAAAACATAATGAAAACATTAAAAGGTTTTCTGTAGCTGTAGCTGTCAGAAGTTTCAAATTCCTCTAGGATATTTGTTTTAGTCTCTTCTTTTGTCTCTGGGCTTCCTATAAACTCCTCCTTAAATAATGTATTTTCTTGCAGCTCTTGCATTAGTAATCCATTCTTATTATACTGAAACTCTGTTAATTTGGTGATAAACTGTAGTGGAGGGGGGTGCTCTATATTCTTATGATTAAATCTTATTCTTTTACTGAGCCGGTTTCCCTAGGCAGTGACCCTAACACGTGTTTCTTAACTTTTCCCCTCTCCTTCAGTGAGAAAACAAGGATAAAATATTCTATGTTTGGATAAATATGCTCTTCCCTAGGTGGGATAAGGCTGTGGTAAAATCTTTTTTCTTGAGAGTAACGCTTTGTAATGGAGCACACTCAGGTTATATTTCAAAATGGTATTTCTCTCTCCCCCTTCTAGTCCCATGAGAGGATTTTTCTCATCTCCTCACCATGAGAACCTGGTGGGGTTTTTTTAAGGTAAAGTAGGTGAAGAATGGAGGACTCCCTTAAAACCGCAGCTTCCAGGAGCTTCTCATTCTCACACTAGTCTACACTCATCCTCCAGCAGTTTGTCAAAATGACCATTTAAGTGTTCCTACCAGTTACTGGTTCTGCTCCCAGTGAGCTGTGGTCTCAGCTGTGAGTCTCTGTATCCTCCTGTCTCTCCAGATTTCGCCGTGGCAATTTGCTCTGTGACCTCAATTCTTTGATGGTTCTATGAAGAGTTGTTACCTTTCAATTTTTTTTTTCTTGTTGTGAGGTTGACAGTGACAACTTCCAAGTTCTTTACATGGCAAAGCTTAACCTGAATGTCCCCATGGAGTTTTTAATCTTTCATTCCCTACCACCATGAATTATCTGCCCAGTGACCACCACGGGGTCTCAGTACATACTGATCCAGTCAAGCCAGGGACTACTGATTACTACAGTAGGGAAAGTGTTATCAATTGCTATAGCAGGTGAACTAGTGGTGCTTTACCCACACAATTGCATGGTACCCCAATTTCTCCTCATGAAAATGGCACCAGGACAAGGAACTGTTTTCATTTTCAGGGCATCAGGTCAAGTTGACCTTTGTCAAAATGGTCACATTTATGAACATTTGGTTCAATATATGATTCTATCTTGATGAAGTCCTATATAAGGATGATGAAAGAGGAAAAGAGAAAAATCACCTCAACTTTTCTTGGCATTAAAATATGAGTTTCTTTATAGTTCCTAGAAAATATTTGGATCACAACAGGGGAGATTCATCTCCTAGTTTGAGAAAAACAAGTCTATTCTATTATTACAAACATATGAAAGAAAAAACTAGGTCAGTTCCGTTCTTGGAAATAATGATATTTAAATAAATTCCACTATATTTTTCAGTTGCTGGGTCTGAAAACATTACCAAGAAAATAATATTTAGACTTCTGTTGTCTAGGCAGACAGTTTGAGCACTTTCCTTGATACAAGAAAATATTCTACAAAATGTATTTTTATAAATTAAGTATAATCCAACTTCAGGTGATGTATTTATTTGAAAAATATCAGTGATGGGTTCTGATATCCAAGTAGTTAATTCTTATTTTAGGAAATAATGGCATTATTATAATTAGAGTTAACAATTAGAAACATATTCAAATTTTAGGCAGAAAGTGAGAATAAAGGGAAGAACCAGGGAGGGGGGTTGAGAGATGTTTTGGGAAATTTTGGAGCATAGAGCAAATGTTAGATAGCAAAAGATGGAAGCTTTGTCTGAAATATACAATTGTGTTGAGAAGGTCACCTGAACACAGGTGACACTTGGAGGCTGGAGAGTGTCCGCAGCCGGGGGTCAATACCAGGCTATTGCTTAGACACAGAGAACAAGTAGAAGCCAAAGGCTTAGGAGGTCCCTCAGGCTAAGCCAGACCAATAGGACTGTTGAAGCAAGTATAAGGGCCCAGGGGACAGAGACACCACAACCACACCCAAGTTTGCTTTTGACAGATCATTTTCCCTCTTTTTCCTGAATGTGGCCAGGCTGCTTGAGGAGGTTGGTTAACTTCCTCATCTGCCCAATTCATTGTGGAAACTCAAGAGTTTGGTGCCAAACCTCATAAAATAAAAAAGAGAAAACATAAAAATAATTTAAGGGTCATGGTGAGGTCTGATGAGCCTCAACCCTAGTTACTATGAATTGAAGAGAAGCAAAGTAATTGCAGACTTCAGAAGATGCCAGTTCAGCCAAGGACAATGCTGACTATGGCTGAAGTGTTGATAAATTATCTCAGAATAGTTCATTCAATCAGAGCCCATTTTGCTGCTTGCTGCCTCAGTCTACTTCACTAAGCATGTGACATGTTTTATCAATCCATCCACGTGGTCCATCTACCTCTGCCCAAACCTCATGGAGTAATCTCTGTACAGTGCACTCTGACCATGTCATCCATGCCTAAAACTCTGCTGTGATTTCCCCTCCCCTTATGATAAAGGCCAGAATTCTTCATGATACCTATGAGTCCCTTGCTTGATCTGGCCCTAACTATCTCCCCAGTCTTATCTCATACTTACTATTCTTTAGAGAAGGAACGCCCAATAGAACTCTCTGTGACAATGGTCATTTCAATATCTATATCTTTGGTGTCCAACACAGCAGTCACTTGTCACAATTCAATTTAATTAATGTTAAACAAAATGTAAATGTTAGTTCCTCAGTTATACTAGACACATTTAAAGTGCTCAACAACCAAGTGTGACCTGTGGCTACTGTGAGGGACAGTGCAGATACAGAACATTTCCATCAAGGCATGAGGCTCTTTGGGGCAGTACTGGTCAGCATAGACTAGCCTTACTTCAGTTCCTCTAAATACTTTCTCACTTGTAAGCCTTTCTAGACATCCCCTCTGTCCCCATCTCTCTGCCTAGCTGTTTCTTATAATTTCTTACATGTCTTTGCCTTATTTCATTTGGAAGGAGACTTAAAACACAACCTAGGTTAGATTGTGTATTCACTCTCATTCATAGTGCCATTGATCATTGTAATTAATGATTGATTTATTGATTCTCTCTTGCTAGGTTGTAATCTTTATTATGTTATATTTGTGCTTCTGTTTTTAGCACTAAATGGGTGCTCATTAAAAGTTTATTTAGTAAAAGAAACATTAATAAATAAATAAGGAAGGAAAGATAACTCTGTGGGACTAAAATTATTTCCATTAAGAAAATGCTTGAATATGGAAGTCAAGGAAAGAAACTAGTTTCGGTTAAAGTTTATTATTACTTTAATATTAGACTTTTTGCCTTTGGGGGGATGGTTAGGCCATGGCCATTTGGCCATTGGAAACTTGGAACTGAGTCTGGGAGAGGAAACAAGGCTGGAAATGTGAGAGTCATTTGCTTGAACCCAAGAGTTGAAGTCTTGGCAGTCAGTGAGACCTATAAAATTGTACAGGCAGTGACCACGTGAAAAAATTGTGTCACCACAGATGAGAAGAGAGAAGAGAAATCATTGGTTAAACCAGGCAAAGGAAAGCCAGTGAGACTGAAAGAGCTCCAAAACTGTCTAACGTCATGGAAGGCCAAGAAGATGGGCTGTGGAAGGAGGGTGCATCCACCAAAGTCATGCAAGAGGCCCGAACAACCAGAAAAGTTCCTCATTCAATATCCTGCTAAAGAAAGTCAAAGTTAACCAGGGATGGACGTAAGCAGTCAACACTGTAGGACGAAAAGGGGCAAAGTAGCCTATAAGTGAGAGTTTCATCCGAGCAAAAGATCCTGGAGCCCAGGCTTGTCAGTCGTCATTCCATCCACAAAGGGAGGAGTAGATGGGTCTCCTGGGGAGGTGGGGGGATACAGAGACTGGAGAGGCTGATGGGAGTGAACGGCCATGAGACTTTGGGACTGTGATGCACATGGGTTCCAGGTCAGGTCCCCCAGGAAGCAGACTGTGGATCTGATATTTTTGTGAGGGAAGAGTTTGTTATGAAGTGTTCTTGGGATTAACACTGGGAGAGAACATAGGAAGGAGGACTGGACAGCATGCAAAGTTGAACAGTGATGGAGGGAGCTGGAACAGAGTTTTCAGCCGAGGTCCACCAGGAGCTCCAAAACTAAGAAGGCCCTTCAGAAGTGTCACCAGTGGAAGCAAGAGGATCAGACCCTTGAATGCCTACATTGAACAGTTATTGGATGTGAGCTCCCCCAAGGAGATGGTGTGACCTTGCATGAGGCAGATTCCTTAGGTCAGTGGCAATTCCAAGAGAGAGATGCCTCTGTGAGCCATCAACAGCCAATACTCCCAGCAGATGGGAAATACATGCCTCAGTCCAAATGCGAGACCTAGGAGGACACCCCAGAATCCACTCCAGTCCACGTCTTTTGCTGCTTGAATCCACTTGCTTTGATAGTGTGTTTATTCCACTTGGTAACTAACATCCTGGTTAGTCTACAAGACTTAGGTTACAAGAGTAAGGTTAGTGGTCTAGAGGCTATCAATGATACTCATCTTCTCCTTCTTCCACCACTCAGTTCACAGCATCCTTGGTGAGCACCTTTGCTTGTCTAGTAGCTGATCTGGTAGGATGACGTAGACCATTATCCCTAAAAGTTCTGGTCTCTTGATCACCATACCTTTCTCAGGCTTTAGCTAAAGATCGTTTCAATTTTCCGTTAAAAAGGACAGGGGAGTCCCAGGAGACATTCCAGCATATCATCTTAGTCTCAAAAATTTCACTATGTTCCCTGACCCCCATTGTGTAGCTTCCTGCTTATGACCAGAGTCAGTGATGCATGCCAGCATAGACTCCTTTTTTTCCTGGTTTCTTGGCACAAAGAGTTGGAAGTGGCCAAGAGGCACCCGTAGCTTAAAGTTTAATGGGAATATTTCTGTGTCCCTGAGAGGAAATCTTCCTTCTCTGTCAACCTCTAGACCTGCAGGGCCTAGACATGGGGGGACAGGAGGCACAAATTCTCCATAGGGGCCACTAGAAATGATGGTGGAGGGGGTCACTTCAACCTCTTGATGCCTAGACTCATTCTGATTACCAGAGATACTGCATGATATTATGGTCATTGATTTTAGGGTGCATATTGCATTTTGGAATATTGCACTCTATTCTTTACAGTATTATTTCCACATTGGAGCCTTAGAAGCACATACAAATGACTCTTCTTTTATTCTATGAGGGCAGTAGTTCAGGGGTGGTACAGTATGTAATAGGATCAGTAGATCCCAAGACCATGTGCCCATTCCCTTTGCTATAAAGTGGATCTCTTAGTCTATTTGGGTGTATGTGGGATCCTGTGTCAGTGGTTCAGAAACTCTATAAGCTCTTTGTTGGTGTACTTGCTGGACTTTGGTGAGCAGGAAAGGCAAACCCATAACCAGAATATGTGTTGATTCCATCCAGATGAATAGCTGCCCATTCCAGGATGCAAAGAGTTCAATGCAATCAACTTTCATCCAAGTGGCTGGTTGGTGTTCTCAAAAGATGGTGGTATTTTGGAGGCTCAACACTTGCCTCTGATTCTGGCAGACTGGATATTTGGCAACAGGAGGCCAGATCAGACCTGTTGAGTGGGAAAAAATACATTCGGGTTCGTGCATATCTGTCATCTCAACCTCACGATTACTCTGTTCATGAGCCTATTATACCAGCCTTGGGAGCATCAGTGACAAGGGATGACAGACATCAACTGCCTCAATCATTCTGTCTGCTCATCCGTTTACTACTTTTATCTATGGGCGCTCTTTTGTGGGCGTGAACATGAGACACAAACACCTTCGGACTGTGTGCCCGCCTTCACAGTTCAGTCTACAGGTCTCTTATCCAGATCTACTTGTCCCCAATATTCCAATATTTCTCCTTCCAGGCCCCTAAGAAAAACACTAAGTCATTCATCTGTCCGTGATACTCTATATATTCTTACCTTGAGCCAATCTTTTTCCGTACAGAGTATATAACAAACGTACTGCCCAAATCTCTGACTATGAAGAGGTTTTCCCTTAATGCCATCTTTCATGGTCACCCTTGAGACATACAGCGATGCAAGGAAGACCTACATTTGAGCTATGTCAGCCTTTTTTTTTCCCCTTGGTCAACTGGACGTAAAGGACTTCTCATGCCACATGGTCATGAGCTGGTGTATGACGTGGGATTTGGGGCCATCAGCTCATGCAGCATATTTGTGCCCTTGGGTCCTACTTACGTCCAATAACAGATAGTTTATGTCTTAGAAGTATTACTTCTGGACCCTCTGACCTTATGACACAACGGGGCCAGTATAACACAGCTCATGATGGGCAGTTTGGGCCGCATTGTCACTTGGTATCCTGTGGTCAGTGCGCTCCGTTTCTTCCAGGGCCCTGTGTCATGCCAAGAGTTGGTTTTTTGTTTGTTTATTTTCAAATAGTGTATAACTTGCTGCTTCAGATAGGAGGGCCTTAGTCAAGCACCAGAGATCCATATTATGATTCTCCTGTTGGAGGGTGAGACATGGCATCCTTTCCCTGAAGATATAGTACCTTTCATTAGATACTCTAATACTAGAGTCTGCTGGGTTACCTGGTCCAAGTGGAAGGAATATTGAGCCATAACCTAGAGTTAATCCACAGACTTATGCTCTAAGCCCCTCTCCAAACGTTTTGCGTCATCTAGTGTTTGACTTGGAGCATTATTCCCAAGTGTGGAACAAGTTGTCTCCAGGACCTAAAGAGACCCATCAGTTGTGGGAGATGAAAGATGCTGTAAATTTCCCTTTACATGGATTGGAATGTTCTAGCTTTCTCTAAATCACTAGACCCTAAAAACTTCACTGATGTTTCAAGGCTCAGAACCTTAGTTGAGTTTAGTTTATCTTCTACACTCTGAATCACATGTGTTTTACAATGGGTTCCAATGTATTTGTGACTTCTTGCTCATTCAAGTTTGATTAACATGATGTTACCAATGTTGTGGACAAATGTGATGTTCTATGGGATAGCTGCACAGTCCGGGCATCTTTGAAATCTATTACAGAGAGATTACTGGCGTCAACATAACCCTGTTATGAGGTGTACATGGATACTCTTGTCCATTGCGTTTTTAAAATTTTTTGTAATTGAAGTATAGTTAGTATAGTTGATTTACAATGTTGTGTTAGTTTCAGGTGAAGAACACAGTGATTTGGAGATACAGATATAGATATGGATTTTTCAGATTCTTTACCATTATACATTTATACATTATAGGTTATTACAGGATATTGAGTATAGTTCCCTGTGCTATACATAGGACCTTGTTAGTTGTCTGTTTTATACATAATAGTGTTTATATGTTAATCCCAAACTCCTAATTTATCCCTCCCCCCCTTTCCCTGTTGGTAACCATAAGTTTGTTTTCTATGTCTATGGGTCTATTTCTGTTTTGTATATAAGTTCATTTGTATCATTTTTCCAAATTCCACATATAAGTAATATCATATGGTATTTGTCTTTGTCTGACTTACTTCACTTAGTATGATAATCTCTAGGTCCATTCATGTTGCTGCAAATGACATTATTTCATTCTTTTTTATGGCTGAGTAATATTCCATTGTATATATGTACCACATCTTCTTTATCCAGTCATCTCTCAATGGACACTTAGGTTTTTTCCATATCTTGGCTACTGTAAATAGTTCTGCAATGAACACTGGGGTGCATGTATCTTTTCAAATTATAGTTTTGTCTGGATATATTCCCAAGACTGGGATTGCTGGATCATATGGTAACTCTATTTTTAGCTTTTTGAGGAACCTCCATACTATTCTACATAGTGGATGCACCAAATTACATTCCAACCAACAGTGTAGGAGGGTTCCCTTTTCTCTACACCCTCTCCAGAATTTATTCTTTGTAGACATTTTAATGATGGCCATTTTGACTGTTGTGAGGTGGTACCATGTGCCTTTTGGCCATCTGTATGTCTTCTTTGGAGGTAAACTGCTTCTGGGACTCTTTCCTGGAACAGTAATGGAAAAGAATATATTCACTAGATCAATGTCCATATACAATGAGCTTGAAGCCCTGTTAACTTGTTTTAGCAAAGTTACTATATCTGAAAAAACAGCTAAAATTGGGGCTACTATTTGATTTAGTTTGGGCAAGACCATTGCCATTCTCTAGGATTTTGTGAATTAAATGAGTACTTGAGGAGACCAATCAATCGCATATCTTTCAAGGTTTTTTGTTTCTGTCTTTTCATATTCTTTTCCCTTATGGTTTATTACAAGATACTGAATATAGTTCCCTGTGATATACAGTAGGACCTTGTTGTTTATCCATCCTATATATGATAGTTTGCCTTTAAGGTTTTATAGGTAGCCACATTCTCTGCCATTCTTCCTCAGTGTGCAATACTGTTTTTATTCACTGTCTGGGTCTAGTGGGAGAGTGTTGAAGAAGTTTCCACTTGACTTTCTCTGCTACAGTAGCTCTTATCTCACAGGCCAAGGAACTAATTGGGGATTCTGCCAACTACCAATTATGTCTCTTTTAATTATATTCAGAAACCAAGGAAATGACTAAGGGGAACCACAGTAAGCCAGATCCAGTAGATGGAACATAAGCCACACCTGTGTCAGGACTTCTTTTAAATTAAAACTCTATACATCCCCACTTTTATTTTTTATATTTTAAAGATTTTTTTTGATGTGGATCATTTTTAAAGCCTTTATTGAATTTGTTATAATATTGTTTCTGTTTTATGTTTTGGTTTTTTTGTCCACAAGGCAAGTGAGGTCTTAACTCCCCGACCAGGGATCGAACCCACACCCTGGGCACTGGAAGGTGAAGTCTTAACCACGAGACTGCCAGGGAAGTCCCCTACATCTCTACTTTTAAAAAGAGGTCATTTTGATACTTACCCTGATTATCAATGTCAACTCAAATCCTCTATTTAAAAGTTCTGAAAAACTATAGTTTTAGTGCACAGGTACCTGAGAGGGTGACTGTAGGACATTTGGAGAATCATTACCATTATGGACCTGTCAGGGCTTTGCAGTCTTCATACCTGGGGATGTGGACATTTTTAGCCAATGGATTCCAAGTCTTCAAACTCACCCTGGGAAGTTACCCTTTGTCTCCTGATTGTCTATCTTTTATTTCTTATATAGATGGAGCAAATCCTTATTTTTTGTATTTATATAGATGGAGCAAAAAGCCATCTCCATAGCTGCTGCACCTCCAACCATGATGCTTCTTATAATGTATCTGCTTTGTTTCTGATGGTTAAACACCACCTGACCTCTATAATTTGGGGATCCTCCGATGCTCATTTCTGTCAGGAAGCCTACTCCTATAATATATCTCCTACCTTCACCTCTGGCCTGGAGAAGAAGCCGCCACTGAGTTTCTTTATAGATGCTAGTGGTCTTTCCACCAGCTTATTGGTTATTGCTTTGATAAACGGAGTGTCCTCCAGGGCCTTGTTGAGAAGATATTTGGCTGTTGGTTTTTATGGCCTTATATGGTATACCCACACTAGCAAGTTCTTTCTCTGTGTCTTTTGATCCACTGTCTGCCCCAGCAGTTCTGGTGTTTCTAACCCACTTAGTGTGGACTTTCACTTTCTCCATGTTTCAAAGGGCCATCCCAGGAATATGTCAGCAATGCCTCCCCAAACCCTTGCCAGGGTGTTTTGTCTTGTATCACGAGAAAGGCTGTCCATATCCATGTCAATAAGCTCTCGTTTTCTGACTTTATTCCAGCCCTGCTTGATCCAGCACAGTCAGGATTCAGCCCCCTGTGGACTTCCCTGGCTCCTCCTGGTGCATGGTGGCCAGACCTATACCTCCTTCAGGGTGTGGTCCCTGTTCTCTCTGAGCAGGTCCAACAAAACCCCAGCTGGTTATATAGTGACTTAAACCTGTTTTTATTGGTCCGATGGCCAAGAAGAGAGACAAAGTAACATCTTATGGGAGATACTACATCTCTCTTCAGGTGAGGGGTAGCCCTAGCACTTAACACAAGAGAGTGAGCCACTTTGACTTGTCCAGAGAGTTTAAGGTCCTCTGGGGATTCAGTCTTTCTGAGTGCAGAGTCCCAGATGTTTTCATCCCATGTCTCAGAGATCCAAGCCTTCCCAATTCAGGCTCTGATTTTGGTGTAGCAGACTTACTGAAGTTGAGAATTCAAATGCTAAGGGATTTCTGCTACTCTCATAATTAAGTCTCGGTCTGACTATCATCTTTTTCTATTTCCTAACTGCAGGAGATGAGGCTCTTCATAGAGGCTGCCCTTTGACTTTCACACCTGATCTTTAATTGATAATTAATCACCTTCAGTCATTTAACATCTTTATCCAGTGAATCAATCACACCCAGCAGCAGCCATCCAATTCCATAGTCTTTATAATTATAATTCTTTCATGTCTCTCAAATGTCAGAGATATCATACTTGTCAGAGTCATCCTGTGGATTGGTGTTCCAGCTGAGCTCACACCCAGTGAAAGTTTGAACAATGGTATTGCTGCTGAGTGACGGGGACTATAGCATACTACCTGCCTCCGACGGGCTCTTTATCACCAGCTGGTGAGCAGGTGAGTCAGCATCATAATCCCATTTTTAAGTCCGCTTCCCTGGACCACTCCTGATAGCAACTGCTGTGGTTCATGTTCCCAGGGAAACAGACTCAGAAACTCTATGATTAGCATGCTAGAGACTTATCGTGTTGTACTTTTGAGAACACCTGTGAGGGATCAAAGGAGAGTGGGTTGGGTGGGGAGAAAATTTGAACGGCCACACAGGTGCAAAAGTGAACGCTACCAATTACACAGGGATCTCTAAAGATGCCCCCCTTTTTACACCAAGTAAACACGTTGGATCTTTGTACGCTGCAGCCTTGACCAGTCATTGAATGAGGGCTTCCTCTAGGAAGGGAAGATAAGGTGAGGCAGCTTTCTTAGTCTAAGTATCTTTGAGCAACCAAACTCCTGGCATGAGGGGTAATAAGGGCCTCGGTTCTGAAGGAGGATCTCAGTGAAACTTGACAATATCCACTAGAGTATAGATTCCATTTCCAAAAACAGCGAGTACTATATTCAAGGTGTCTAAAGTAGAGTCTGTTGAAAAATACTTGGTGAATTGAGGAAAACATGTAGGAACTTAAGTCTTGAGGGAAATGGGGATGACACTGTTGTCACGGATGTTAGAATTCCTCAGGACAGAATGGGACCAGTGATGTCACAACTCAGGTTCCATAATTCTTTTATGCTCACCTTGACCTTGAAGTAGGATCACTGTCTTTAGACAATAGTCTTTCCTTATGTTGTAGCACTGTAACAGAGAAGGGATAAAATATACAGCTTATTGTATATATGTCAATGCCACTCTCTCACTTCGTCTCAGCTTACACTAAATAACTCAATTTCGTTTCTTTTTATGGCTGAGATAGCTAGTGGGAAGCAGGCTCATAGCACAGGGAGATCAGCTCGGTGCTTTGTGACCACCTAGAGGGGTGGGATAGGGAGGGTGGAAGGGAGACGCAAGAGGGAGGAGAAATGGAGATATATGTTTACGTATAGCTGATTCACTTTGTTATACAGCAGCAACTAACACAACAATGTAAAGCAATTATACCTCAATAAAGATGTTAAAAAATATATATATATATATACAACTTGCTGTGGGGATGAAGCATGTTCCAAGTAGAATATAATGATGTACTATTTTCAATGTAACTCCACAAAATTTGTCTACCTGTCAAGGACCACATGCCAACTCCTGAATCAGTCCCTGTGGCCAAAGTAATGGTAGGCCCCATGACGAAGAGAAAGGACGTTTACCCCTTGGCTCAGGCAACTTAACACCCATCCTGAAGCTGGGATCAATTCCTAAAGCCTTCACTCCAAAGAGTGAAGTAACAGATGCAGATGGGAACACTATTTGAGGTAAATAATAAGATAAATGTTGTCATCAGCTTTCTTAGCTTTTATTTTGAAATATGTATAGAGTCACAGAGGATTGCAAAATTAGTAGATAGAGTTTCAGGTACATCACCCAGCTTTCCTCAATGGTAACATCTTGTATAACTGTAGTGAAGTATCAAAACCAGGAAATTGACATTGGTACAATATTAACTAGACCTTAGTCCATTTTCAACATTTTAAAATATACATTTGTGTACTTGCATGTGTGTGTGTGTGTGTAATTCACACCCAGCCTACTCCCTTATCCTTGCCACCTGACAACCACTAAACTATTCTCCATCTCTGCAATTTTATCATCTCTAGAATGTTATAAAATGGAGCCATACCACATGTGACCTTTTTGGAATTATCTCTTCACTCACCATAATTCCCCTGAGAGCCATCTGAGTTTTTGTATGTATTAATAAAGCTATTAATATAACTCCTTTTTATTGCTTAGTATTCCTTAGGTATGGATGTACCAGTTTCTTTAACCATTCACCCAGAGAAGGACTTTTGGGTTTTCCCAATTTTTTGCTATTATTAATAAAGCTGCCGTGAACATTTGTATGTAGTTTTTTTTTGTATGAACATATGTTTTTATTTCTCTGGGAATAACCCTCAAGATTGTGATTGATGGGTCTCATGGTGAGTATGTTTAGTTTTAGAAGAAACAGCCAAACAGTTTTCCAAAGTGACTGCAACATTTTACATTTCCACCAGCAATGTGTGAGAGATCTATTTTCTCTGCATCCTTGCCAGCATTTGGTATTATTACTATTTTTATTTTAGATGTACTAATAAGTATATAGTGATATCTCATCATGGCTTTAATTTGCATTTATCTAACAGCTAATGATGTGGATAAATTGATAGGTATGACTCAACTAAATTCTCTAGGTTAATGTTTCTGATTTTCTTGCATACATTTTTTTCCATTATAATGATACTCTTATTTCACAGAAAAAGTTCTTCAATGATTTAGTAAATACTGCCTGCTATATATTGTTTACTGCCTTTTTGTTCTTTATAATGTGAGCAATAGCTAGACCTTCAAAAACACTGGTGGAATCCTTAATTTTACATAGTAGGAAACTTAGTTCTAGAAATGTTAGGTAACTTGTTCAAGATTTCACGATCAGAGCTGGAACCAGAATCCAGATGAACAGTGTCCTGGTCCAGCCCCTTTTTTGACACCATTATATCTTGATGTTTGGTCTCCCCAGCTGAGCTGGACGTGTGTGTGTGTGCGTGTGCACGTGTTTCATTTTACTTCCTTTGGCATCAAGCATATTCCCCTGAACATAGCAAGTGCTCAAAATACAGTTATGTGTTTACTGATAGACTAAGAGTTACAAACATCTCTCCTCCAGATCCATTTTTCAAACTTGTTTCTGGTCATATACCTATCTTTCAAATACCCAGCTCTTGCTTGATTTTTATTCCAGTTAAATTCTGCACTGTAGTGATGCGTGTGTGTGTGTGTGCACATGTGTGTGTGGTTGGTGAATGCCTTTACGTTCACTACTTTCTCTAGCACCCTGGCCTTCAGATACCCTTAACCAGAGGATAATTAGATCCTATATATTCATCTTTAACTTCACAAAGCATTACAAAGTCTATCTAGCTGGATTCCTTGGGACATGTACAGTTGAAGGGGTGGTCATCCCTGGAATGACCAAGGATGAATAAAGGTAGATACAAACTTCAGTTGGGAGAAAGGTGGGTGGAGGTCTGAGCTGCTCAGAAGAAGTAGAGAGAAGTAGAGAGAAGCAGACCCAAGGGCAAGAGAACATGTTTAGAAATGAAATGGATACTCACACGAAGGAATGAACTGGGAAGAATTTAAATGTTTGATAGTTTTCCTCTTGAGCTAAAATAGAATCATATATGGCATTAGGTTTAAATTCCTTCTCTTATATTTTGTAATTTGCTTTGGCTCCTCCCATGATTTTGATGAAGACTGATAATCCACAAGTATCTGTGCAGGTGGAGAAGGGAAGAAAGAGTCAGAATTATTTTCCAAATCCATTTTCCACTTAAGATGTTTTTAGCTTTGTAGGGTAGGTAAAAGTTAACATTCTTTTTTAGACAATTCAATTTGTCATTCTTTTCAATAAAGAGATTGATCTTATATAGTGGAGGAATTCACTCACACAGCAGGGAGGATGGCATTAAGACTTCAGCAACTCAACCCAACCAGTATAAACTCTCAGAAGGCACTCTCAGAAGAACGAAGCTAACAAATGGTTAAGGCATCTAAGAAGGACTCTCTTCATATCACACACAATCACAACGGAAGAATTCTCAAGAAGTTACTCAATGCAAAGGAGAAAATTGGAAGAGAACAGAATGTGGAGAAATTATTCTCTAAAAGTGTCAATTAAACATTCTAAGTTTGACTAATATGGAAGATGATCAGTTTCAGAAGAATGAAAAGCGGCCAAGAACTCTTATTTTTTAATCAAGAGACAAACATTGAAATAAAGAAAGAACACTTAAGAATATTAATTGCAGAGAGACCTTCAAGATGGCAGAGGAGTAAGATGTGGAGATCACTTTCCTCCCCACAAATACATCAGAAATCCATCTACACGTGGAAAAACTCCTACAGAACACCTACTAGACGCTGGCAGAAGACCTCAGACTTCCCAAAAGGCAAGAAGCTCCCCACATACCTGAGTAGGGCACAAGAAAAAAGAAAAAACAGAGACAAAAGAATAGGGACGGTACCTGCACCAGTGGGAGGGAGCTGTGAAGGAGGAAAGGTTTCCACACACTAGAAGCCCCTTCGCGGGCGGGGACTGCGGGTGGCAGAGGGGGGAAGCTTCGGAGCCTCGGAGGAGAATGCAGTAACAGGGTGCGGAGGGCAAAGCGGAGAGATTCCTGC
>NC_041223.1:82449060-82449333 GCF_002837175.3 Physeter macrocephalus
TCAGCGCGGACCCCAGAGACGGGCATGAGACGCTAAGGCCGCTGCTGCCGCCACCAAGAAGCCTGTGTGCGAGCACAGGTCACTCTCCACACCTCCCCTCCCGGGAGCCTGTGCAGCCTGCCACTGCCAGGGTCCCGGGATCCAGGGACAACTTCCCTGGGAGGACGCACGCGCGCCTCCGGCTGGTGCAACATCACGCCGGCCTCTGCCGCCGCAGACTCGCCCCGCCTCCGTGCCCCTCCCTCCCCCCGGCCTGAGTGAGCCAGAGCCCCC
>NC_041223.1:82449412-82450939 GCF_002837175.3 Physeter macrocephalus
TTTTTTAATATATAAATATATATATATATTTTTTCCTTTTTCTCTTTTTGTGAGTGTGTTTGTGTATGCTTCTTTGTGTGATTTTGCCTGTAGAGCTTTGCTTTTTCCATTTGTCTTAGGGTTCTCTCTGTCCTTTTTGCAGTCAATGTTTTAGCACTTGTTATCATTGGTGGATTTGTTTTTTGGTTTGGTTTCTCTCTTCTTTCTTTTGTTCTGTTTTTTCTCTTTTATTACTTTTTATTTTAATAATTTTTTTATTTTTTAACTTTCTAATTTCATTTTGTATTTTTCTTTCCTTCTTTCTTCTTTTTTCTTTCCTCACCTTTCTTCTGAGTCGTGTGGCTGACATTGTCTTGTTGCTCTGTCTGGATGTCATGCCTGTGCCTCTGAGGTGGGAGAGCCAAGTTCAGGACATTGGTCCACCAGAGACGTCCTGGTCCCACGTAATATCAAATGGTGAAAGTTCTCCTAGAGATCTCCATCTCAGCACTAAGACCCAGCTCCACTCAATGACCAGCAAGCTACAGTCCTGGACACCCTATGCCAAACAGCTAGCAAGACAGGAACACAACCCCACTCACTAGCAGAGAGGCTGTCTAAAATCATAATAAGGTCACAGACACACCAAAACACACCACTGGTTGTAGTCCTGCCCACCAGAAAGACAAGGTCCAGCCTCATCTACCAGAAAACAGGCACCAGTCCCCTCCACCAGGAAGCCTACACAACCCACTGAACAAATCTTAGCCACTGCTGGCAGACACCAAAAACAACGAACTATGAATCTACAGCCTGTGAAAAGGAGAACCCAAACACAGTAAGTTAAGCAAAATGAGAAGACAAAGAAACACACAGCAGATGAAGGAGCAAGGTAAATAACCATGAGACCAAACAAATGAAGAGGAAATAGGCAGTCTACCTGATAAAGAATTCAGAGTAAAGATAGCAGAGATGATCCAAAATCTTGGAAATAGAATGGAGAAAATACAAGAAATGTTTAACAAGGACCTAGAAGAACTAAAGGGCAAACAAACAATGATGAACACACAATAAATGAAATTAAAAATTCTCTAGAAGGAATCAATAGCAGAATAACTGAGGCAGAATAATGGATAAGTGACCTGGAAGATAAAATAGTGGAGATAACTACCGGAGAGCAGAATAAAGAAAAGAATGAAAGAATTGAGGACAGTCACAGAGGTCTCTGGGACAACATTAAATACACCAACATTCAAATTATATGGGTGTCAGAAGAAGAAGAGAAAAAGAAAGGGAATGAGGATATATATGAAGAGATTATAGTTGAAAACTTCCCTAGTATGGGAAAGGAATTAGTCAATCAAGTCCAGGAGGTGCAGAGAGTCCTATACAGGATAAATCCAAGGAGAAACATGCCAAGATGCATATTAATCAAACTATCAAAAATAAAATACAAAGAAAAAATATTAGAAGCAGCAAGCGAAAAACAAGGTGTAACATACAAGGAAATCCCAATAAGGTTAACAGCTGATCTTTCAGCAAAACGCT
>NC_041223.1:82451232-82452087 GCF_002837175.3 Physeter macrocephalus
GTAAATGGATTAAATGCTCCAACCAAAAGACATAGACTGGCTGAATGGATACAAAAAGAAGACCATATATATGTTGTCTACAAGAGACCCACTTCAGACCTAGGGACACATACAGGCTGAAAGTGAGGGGATGGAAAAAGATATTCCATGCAAATGGAAATCAAAAGAAAGCGGAGTAGCAATTCTCATATCAGACAAAATAGACTTTAAAATAAAGACTATTACAAGAGACAAGAAGGACATTACATATTGATCAAGGTATAAATCCAAGAAGATATAACAATTGTAAATATTTATGCACCTAACACAGGAGCACCTCAATACATAAGGCAAATACTAACAGCCATAAAAGGGGAAATTGACAATAACACAATCATAGTAGGGAAATTTAACAGCCCACTTTCACCAATGGACAGATCATCCAAAATGAAAATAAATAAGGAAACACAAGCTTTAAATGATACATTAAACAAGATGGACTTAATTGATATTTATAGCACATTCTATCCAAAAACAACAGAAAACACTTTCTTCTCAAGTGCTCATGGAACATTCTCCAGGATAGATCATATCTTGGGTCAGAAATCAAGCCTTGGTAAACTTAAGAAAACTGAAATCATATCTTTTCCAACCACAACATTATGAGACTAGATATCAATTACAGGAAAAAATCGGTAAAAAAAACAGACACAGGGAGGCTACACAATACACTACTAAATAACCAAGGGATCACTGAAGAAATCGAAAAGGAAATAAAATATACCTAGAAACAAATGACAATGAAAACATGACAACCCAAAACCTATGGGATGCAGCAAAAGCTGTTCTAAGAGGGAAGTTTATAGCAATACAATC
>NC_041223.1:82453072-82454182 GCF_002837175.3 Physeter macrocephalus
AACCATTAGCCAGACTCATCAAGAAAAAATGGGAGAAGACTCAAATCAATAGAATTAGAAATGAAAAAGGAGAAGTAACAACTGACAGTGAAGAAATACAAAGGATCATGAGAGATTACTACAAGCAACTATGTGCCAACAATATGGACACCCTGGAAGAAATGGACACATTCTTAGAAAAGCACAACCTTCCGAGACTGAATCAGGAAGAAATAGAAAATACAAACAAGCCAATCACAAGCACTGAAATTCAGACTGTGATTAAAAATCTTCCAACAAACAAAAGCCAAGTCCACCATCACCCTGATACCAAAACCAGACAAAGATGTCACAAAGAAAGAAAACTACAGGCCAATATCACTGATGAACATAGATGCAAAACTCTGCAACAAAATACGAGCAAACAGAATCCAACAGCACATTAAAAGGATCATACACCATGATCAAGTGGGGTTTATCCTAGGAATGCAAGGACTCTTCAATATATGCAAATCAATCAATGAGATAAACAGTATTAACAAATTGAAGGAGAAAAACCATATAATCATCTCAATAAATGCAGAAAAAGCTTTTGAAAAAACTCAACAACCATTTATGATAAAAACCCTCCAGAAAGTAGGCACAGAGGGAACTTACCTCAACATAATAAAGGCCATATATGACAAACCCACAGCCAACATCGTCCTCAATGGTGAAAAACTGAAACCATTTCCACTAAGATCAGGAGCAAGACAAGGTTGCCCACTCTCACCACTATTATTCAACATAGTTTTGGAAGTTTTAGCAACAGCAATCAGAGAAGAAAAAGAAATTTAAAAATCCAAATCAGAAAAGAAGAAAACCCAAAGCAATCTACAGATTCAATGCAATCCCTATCAAACTACCAATGGTATTCTTCACAGAACTAGAACGAAAAATTTCACAATTTGTATAGAAACACAAAGGACTCTGAATAGCCAACGCAATCTTGAGACAGAAAAATGGAGCTGGAGGAATCAGGCTCCCTGACTTCAGACTATACTACAAAGCTACAGTAATCAAGACAGTATGGTACTGGCACAAAAACAGAAATATAGATCAATGGAACAGGATAGAAAGCCCAGAGATAAA
>NC_041223.1:82455057-82511374 GCF_002837175.3 Physeter macrocephalus
GAAGCAACTGACAAAGGATTAATCTCCAAAATATACAAGCAGCTCATGCAGCTCAATATCAAAAAAACAAAAAACCCATCCAAAAATGGGCAGAAGACCTAAATAGACATTTCTCCAAAGAAGATATACAGATTGCCAACAAACACATGAACGGATGCTCAACATCACTAATCAGTAGAGAAATGCAAATCAAAATTACAATGCAGTATCACCTCACACCAGTCAGAATGGCCATCATCAAAAACTCTACAAACAATAAATGCTGGAGAGGGTGTGGAGAAAAGGGAACCCTCTTGCACTGTTGGTGGGAATGTAATTTGTTACAGCCTCTATGGAGAACAGTATGGAGGTTCCTTAAAAAAGCTAAAGACAGAACTACCATACGACCCAGCAATCCCACTACTGGGCATATACGCTGAGAAACCATAATTCAAACTGTGTCATGTACCACAGTGTTCACAGCAGCTCTATTTACAATAGCCAGGACATGGAAGCAACCTATGTGTCCATCGACAGATGCATGGATAAAGAAGATGTGGTATATATATACAATGGAATACTACTCAGCCATAAAATGAAACAAAATTGAGTTATTTGTAGTGAGGTGGATGGACCTAGAGTCTGTCATACAGAGTGAAGTGAGTCAGAAAGAGAAAAAGAAATACCATATGCTAACACATATATATGGAATCTAAAAAAAAAAAAAGGTTCTGAAGAAACTAGGGGCCAAAAAGGAATAAAGATGCAAATGTAGAGAATGGATTTGAGGACATGCGGAGGGGGAAGGGTAAGCTGGGACGAAGTGAGAGAGTGGCATGGACATATATACACTACCATATGTAAAATAGATAGCTAGTGGGAAGCAGCTGCATATCACAGGGAGATCAGCTCGATGCTTTGTGACCACCTAGAGGGGTGGGATAGGGAGGGTGGGAGGGAGGGAGACGCAAGAGGGAAGAGACATGGGAACATACGTATATGTATAGCTGATTCACTTTGTTATAAAGCAGAAACTAACACACCATTGTAAGGCAATTATACTCCAATAAAGATGTTAAAAAAAAAAGAATATTAATTGCTTGGAAGAAGTATGTCCAAGGCTGGTGTAACCCACCTGGAGAGAACAGAATGATGTCCCTTCTTCTAAGTCCAAGGTCAAAGACTTTCCCACACACTCAGTTCCTCACGAAATAAATGACAATAGTGGAACGTTACCAAAAATCAGATTAAAATAGGTATTTGGCTGAATTTGAGCCAAAATCTGATATCCAGTTTCAGCCAAATACTTTGAGTGAAATCATTTGAGAGCCCAATGTTCTTTGAAGCCAGAAAGACGAAATTTTTGCAAATTATTATAACTATGTATAAATAGGGTGACCATAGGGCTTCCCTGGTGGCGCAGTGGTTGAGAATCTGCCTGCTAATGCAGGGGACACGGGTTCCAGCCCTGGACTGGGAGGATCCCACATGCCGCGGAGTAAGTAGGCCCGTGAGCCATAACTACTGAGCCTGCGCGTCTGGAGCCTGTGGTCCGCAACAAGAGAGGCCGCAACAGTGAGAGGCCCGCGCACCGCGATGAAGAGTGGCCCCCACTAGCTGCAACTAGAGAAAGCTCTCGCACAGAAACGGAGATGCAACACAGCAAAATAAATAAATTAATTAATAGGGTGACCATATAATTTGTCATACAAACTAGGACATTTTTAAGTGAAAGAAGATCCTGTTGATAATAACGCCAGTACAGGAAGCATTGACTCAGATGGTCCTGGATAAATCAGGACACATTATCACCTTATATAGAAACTGTTCTTGTGTAACAGATTATGATGGTGCCCATGACAATGATGTGAATAATATCTAGGAGGAGGTGGTGATAACTTAAATCAAAACTCAGTGTTGCAGTTCAGTGGTTAGGCAAGACTGCATCTCAATTGATGTTGAAGTTATTCCTAATTCATTTATTTTCCAGAAATTAAAAACCCTTCAGTAATTATAACTGGAGTTATACCGAATTCTGACATCACAAACGAGTCACTTGCTAATTCCCTGGAGTAGAAATTCCCTGTAGGAGTTCATCTCCCACGTTTTCTCCTCTCTTCCCAGTGAACCCACCTCCCTGGCCCACCTCCTGTTCCTCCAGGGCTCTGCCCCTTCCTGACTTGGGGCCGTGTGTCAACTGCCTTCCTCACCTTGGAACACTCTGTGCCCAGCCCTTCTTAGGCAATTCCTTCTTCTTCTTCAAATCTCTGCTCACAGGACGCCTCCTTAGGACACCATGACTGCCCAATCCCCACAGTTTACTCTCTACTCTATCCAGCAAGGTATTTTCTAGAACAATTACCGAAGTCCAGCTGTTCTTGTGTGTTTACTTATGCCTCTCTCTTCCAACCACATTGTTAGCAGCTGGAGCAGAGTGGACAAATCTTTTTCTGCAGCAAGGCAGATAGTAAATATTTTAGGCTTCGCTGGACATATGGTCTCTGTGCCTTCCACTCTACCATGGTAGCATGAAGGCAGCTAGAGATAATACATGGATCAATGGATGTGGCTGTGTTCCAATAAAACTTTATTCACAAAAACAGGCTTTGGTCTGCATTGGACTCATGTGCCATACTTGGCCAGTCCCTGTAGGACCATTACCTTAAATTCGACGTTCGCTCCCATAGCCTCAGCGCCCAGCTTTCAACCTTACGAAAGCCCTGGGGGGAAGACAGTGTTATTTCCATTTTATAGATGAGCAAAAGAAGGCTCAGCAAGGTGTACTTGATCCAAACTCACGTCAATATTGTATCCGCTTTCTAGGGCTTCTGTAACAATGTACCACAAGCTGCAAAACGGCATGAAACAACAGAGATTTAGTGTCTCACAGATGTGGAGGCTAGAAGTCCAACATCCAGGTGTCAGCAGGGCCACGCTTCCCCTGAAGTCTGCAGAGGAGAAAGCTTCCTGCCTCTTCCAGCTTCCAGTGGCTTCTGGCGTTCCTCGCTCTGGGGGTGCATCAATTCCTCCTCTGCCTCTGTTTCCACATGGCCTTCCTCTCTGGGTGTCTGTGCCTCTCTCCTCTTATGAAGACAAAAGTCATTGGATTTAGCACCCATCCTAATACAATATGACCAATTTCATCTGTAAAGACCCATTTCCATATACAGTCACATTCTGAGGTTCTGAGTGGACATGAATTTTTTTGTGGCGGGGAGAGGCACAGTTTTAAACCCACTACATCTGTCAGATGGTAGGGTAAGGATTTGAACATGACCCCATTTCAATGATTTTCCACTTTGAAGTTATAATCTTAGCTATTAAGTTAAATTAGCAGTTAACACTGATGTCCAGTTTTAGACATATTCTGAGAGGTGATCTGAGAGTATCAGTAGAAAAGAGAGCTAAGACGTTTACCAGAGAGGAGCTATGTCTAAGTCATCACTTCTGACTTGTACCCTGAACATAAGGTTAGAGTTGACCTGAAGGGCATCTGATACATATCTTATGAATAGAGATTGAAGACATTTTTCTATAGACTTCATTGGTTGGGCAAGGGGCATCACAGGAGAAGTTTCATGGTCTCTCAAGTCAATATCTCTGGATACCAAGCTCGTAAGTTGGGATTTTTCCCAATACTTGTCTAAAGCATGTTTCCTCCCTTAGGGGAGTGGGCAGTTTTACTACCGTCCAAATACATTTAGGAAATGCCAAGCCAAACCAAGTAAAATACATTTCATTACTGCAGTAAATAATTGCTTCTTAGAACCTTTTATTTGTTAAGGTGCCTTGCGAGTTTCTAAGAGGGAGGTATTGTGCACATTTTTCCAAGTTTATAGGGTATTTTTTTGTAGAGTATCTTCAAGAACTAATCATCTGTGCCACACACTTTGGTACATCTACTCAGTGTTTATTTGCTTACTTAAGTGCATGTAAGTTCTGCTTTTCTGGAAGCAAATGTGTAGAAGTATACTTCTCTTGCATTTCAACCCCCCCATAATGGATGAGATCCCTGACAGAAAGGGAGACACTGATGGGTGCACTGTGGCATCTACTAATTTATTGGTCAATTCATTCACTTCTTTATTCATTTACTCACTCACTGATTTCACACACAATTATCAAGCATCAAGGAAGGAGTTATGAACATAAAGATGATTGAGACCAGACTTCTTTTCATTAAATCATCTAGATAACACACATCAATCACCATTTCCCAAAGTAATTCTAATAGATGGAAACCACTTGCAATGGACTGAATCGTGTGCCCCCCTAAAATTCATATGTCAAAGTCCTAATCCCTAGTACCTAAGAAGGTGACTATATTTGAAGATAGGACCTTTGAAGAGGTGATTCAGGTTAAATGAGGTCATAAGGGTGTGGGCCCTAACCCAACAGGAATGATGTCCTTATAAGCAGAGGGACAGATGCCAGATGGGCATGCACAGACAACAGGCCATGTGAGGACACAGCAAGAAGGTAGCCAAGGAGAGAGGCCTCAGGAAAAATCAATCGTGCCAACACCTTGATTGTGGATTTCTAGCCTCCAGGACTGTGAGAAAACAAATTTCTGTTGTTTAAGCCACCCAGCCTGTGGTATTTTGTTATAGCAGCCCCAGCAGACAAAAACAACACTGTTAATTGTTCATTAGGCCCCTGCCTTCAAGAACTTTATTCAGCTAGTTCTAATGGCTACTGAGGATTTTTCATTTCTTTATCTGCATCTTAGAAGAATTTCATGAGGACCAACCTGATTGTCCACCTTGTGAGGACAAGGCCTTTGTTGTATCACCACATGGACCAGCAGAGATGCAGGCATCTGATAGAATGAATGTATCACCTACATTTCTCCTCCTCTCCATACATTAATCATGGAGAGATGGCCTAAAGAATCCGTTAGAGAGAGCAAGAAAAATAGAAAAGGAGAGCTAGAAAGTATTAGGCACGTAGCTAGATACTTCAAATATGACTTCTCATTTAACATCCCTCTTCTATTTTGAGGCAAATATCTTTACCCCTCTTTTTTGATGAAGAAACAGAGGTTCAAAGAGGATAAGTGATTTGGCCAAGATCATGAAATCACTGGTTAGAGCCAGAATTCAAACTCATTTTTTCCCTCCTGAAAATACGCTGGTCTGAGGGAAATAGTGACAATATTTTTAAAAGGAAGAAAAGATGCTGATTAGAGTGTTTTCATCAATTGCTTAATTAGAGGAAAAAGGAAATCTGGCTAGGCAGAAACACTTACGAAAAAGGACTGGAAATTTCAGTGGGCCATGTGTTTATTTCAGTGACATCCTCGGAACCGACAAAAAGCTAGGCCAATGTTAAGTTGTACAAATAAAAACAACGATTATAAGGCAGTTACTAAGTGCCAGGCACTGTTCTCAGTTCTTTCCGTGTATTCTTGATACCGCTAATCAGGAAGGCTAGTGAAAAAAAACCAATGTGTCCAAAGGCAGGTGACCAGAATGGCCAGAATTTGAAATCATGCTACAGGGTTACTGGTTGGGTAAACTGGGAAGGTTTACTCTGGAGAAAATGGAAGGCCATATGATGGCCGTCTCAAGGAGTTGAAAGATTTTCAGGTAGGAGGGGGCTCTAGACATAGGGATAAAATTGAGTGGTAGTGAGCCTTCCATTACTGACATTATTCGCGTGGATGTGTCCAGGTAGAAGCCACACCCACATTCAGCAGGCAGTCAAGTAATTAAGCTCTTACATTTTTTAAACTTGAAGATTTTAGGATTTTTTAATATTCATAAATATCATCATCCTTATCTTCTTTATTAACAAAGTTAGGTTTGGAGGGAAAAATTTAATGCTAGATCCCTTCTGGAATTATAGAAAGAATTCTGCAGGAGAGAAACATATCAATTTTTCTCATCACCATTGTGAAGAGAAATTTTTGCTCGATTTGAACTCTTCTCTAGATTGATTCTTTTATAAAGATATTAGCAAAATTCAGTCTCCAGGTTTGAAAGCTGATAACATTAACTGTTTTGAAACGATTGTCTATTTATTTTTGCCTTTATCAGCAAGAGGAGCTCATCCTTAATGCTTATCATTGGGCCAGGCATTAAGCAGAAGCTCATTACAGTAGGCTGTGGTGTGTTTGTTTTTTTTAAATCTGGGATCAGTGTTTCTTGAGAAGTACCTACAGCGGCTAAGAAGTGAGTGCATGGTGGTAGCGGAGCATCATTAGAGGAATTAGAGTAGATAATCCATTTGCAAGCAGCAGAGAAGTGCGGTTATGTGATGGGATGGGCGACCAAGAGCCCAAAATGACAAATTAAAGATTTGCCGTGCTGTGGGGTCTCTGGAGGGGCGATTCAGATACATTGCAGAGCAGTCCTACTGAGGATGGGTCATGAAAGACCGTGGTACAATGGACCCAGAAAATCCAGGCTGTTGCAGGGGTGTGTGTGTATCAAAATGATCTTAAAAACCACATCGTTGTGGCTGTGAACACTTGACCACTAAATGAGAAGGATACGGTGGAAGGGGGAAAATGCATGCAGAGGGTGTTCCGTCCTGTTCAGAACATCGAGGCTGCTCCGGTAATACTAATGCTCCACGATGAAGATGGAGCGAGGATGATGATGATTAATGCAACCCGTGGAAAAATAGGGCTGGCGAGGCTGACAGAGACGGGGGACCCGGCGAGGTAGGATGAGTCACGGATGAGGGTACCTGGGCTGGAGCGCGCGGGGGCGGCGGGGCGCGGGGCTGGGACCGGGAGTGGGCGGGTGGGCGCCGTGGGCGGGGCGGCTCCGGGCCGAGCGGCTGGGCTGGCGGCCGTGTCTGCGAGCGCAGCAGCATCACCGGAGCCGAGCCGCGAGACTCCGCCTAACCGACACCCAAACTCTCCTCCCGCACCGCGGACGGAGGCGGCCGAGCCCGAGCATCCGAGCCCCCCGCGCGCCCGAGCCCCCGCCCCCGCCCCCGCCCGGGAGGCTGGGCTGCGGGAAGCGCCCGGGCGCCCGCGTCTCGCCAGGGCCACCAAAACAAAGGCAGCATCCGGGGCTGGGTGGAGGCGGAGGAGCATGACAGCCCGGGCTCGCGCGCTCCCCGGCCCCGCCGCCGCCGCCGCCGCCGCCGCCGCCGCCGGGCGGGCTCCGCGGTGAGCCGAGCGGGGGCGCCGCCGCCGGGAGGGCTCCGCGGTGAGCCGAGCAGGGGCGCCGCCGCCGGGCGTGCGCCGGGGGGGCTCCGCGGTGAGCCGAGCGGGGGCGCCGCCGCCGGGAGGGCTCCGCGGTGAGCCGAGCAGGGGCGCCGCCGCCGGGAGGGCTCCGCGGTGAGCCGAGCAGGGGCGCCGCCGCCGGGCGTGCATCGGGAGGTGCGCCCGCGCCGAGCCCAGGCCAGCCGAGGGGCGGGCAGGCCGCGAAGATGTCCTCGGCCGTGGGGCCCCGCGGTCCCCGCCCGCCCACCGTGCCTCCCCCGATGCCCGAGCTGCCCGACCTGAGCCACCTGACCGAGGAGGAGAGGAGCATCATCATGGCAGTGATGAACCGGCAGAAGGAAGAGGAGGAGAAGGAAGAAGCCATGCTCAAGTAAGCCAGCGCGGCGCGCCCCGCTCTCGCCCGCTCCCGCCGGCGGCTGCGTGTGGCTGAGAGGCGGGCCGGGCCCGGGGCCGGGGCCGGGAGGAGGTGGGAGGACAGGCGGGGAGGCGCTGAGCCCTGAGCCGGCAGCGCGGAGAGGACGGCGGGGGACCCCGGTGCCGGGGAGGACCGGGGCGACGGCGCCCGCGGGGTGGGGTGTGCAAGGCTGAAAAGAGCCGATTCCGCCCCAGTGGAAGGAAGGGCCCTGGGCCGGGAGCAGGTGAGGGGCAGGGGCTCAGCGGCAGGAAGGGGAGGCGGGCGAAGAGCCGCGGGGAAGGGCTCTTCTTTCCTTGGAGTTGTCGAGCCGGTTGGGATTGCCCCAGCCGAGGGTGTCAGTATTGGGGTGAGAAAAATGCTTACTGGGAGTGTACATTTTGCTACTCATTCATCTCACAGCTCGAGGTTGGGTCTCTTTCTTGGGCAGTTGCCATCTTTGGTAACCTGCTTCTTCAGCGTCTCTCTAACCTTTGCTTCGGGGTCTTCTACACGGAATACCTGTGTGAAGACAGATTTTCCTCCCCGTATACAATGCCATTGGCAATGCAAAGTTTTTAATAATGGGAGAAGCTGATGGGGACTCTGGCCTGAAGAAAATAGAGGTTCCTCTTTACTGGTTTCCAAGGGAGTTCCAGGGCCTTCTCGTTTCCTGGTGCAAGCCGTACCGTAAGGGGACAGATTATTTGCACACATCCCCCCTTCTTTAAAGCCCATCGACCCTTCAGGGCATCTCCGTCCAGCGCCCCGTTTTCCTGGGGCTGGGGAGGGGACGGGGCTGGTGGCTGGCGAGGCAGGCGCGTGTGACACTGCCCTGCCACCTGCCTTAGTCTCGGGCGAAACTGCTCACGAGGTGCTGGCCTCCCGCGCCTCCTTCCCATCCCCGTGCAGTGGAGCTGAAGGGTCCGTGAGCCCTGCCTTCCCCGAGAGGTCCTCCTGTATTGGGGAAAGTTTTCAACTTGGCAGTGAGGAAATCTACAGGCCCCGATGGGGACTAGTTCCTTGGCTCCCGCGTTAAGGCCAGAAGGTGTATCTGGGGCGGAAGATTGGAGTGAAGAGCCGGAGGGAGCCTGTTGCATGTGGAGTTAGAGAGGAGAGCAGAGGAGGGGCGGCACCCCCGTACCCCAACCCGGGCCCAGCGCACGCCCTCCCGCCTCTCCCCCGCCCCCGGGATGGCCTCCTGAAGAGAAGAGGCTGTCACAGGAGGGAAGGTTCCTTCTTCCCCCCGGGGCAGCAGAGCCTGGCAGCAGAGAACTGGAGGGGCTGCATCCCCAGCCTGCTGGGTCTCCACTAGCGCAGCTGCAGCCCAGATGGGAGAGGGGGCGGTGAGGGAGAGCAGTGAGGGCTGGTCACAGCACAAGAGGAGAAATCCAGTCATCCCTGGCCTTTTGTCGTAGACTCAGAGAGAGGGGCCATTAACTCGGAAGGCCGGAGCTGGCCTGATTCTCTGAAGAGCAGCAGGTTTCTGGATTCCCTGCTCCTTCTTATCCACAAAACAGGGACTTGAAGCCTGGAGGGAGCCTGTTGCATGTGGAGTTAGAGAGGAGAGCAGAGGAGGGGCGGCACCCCCGTACCCCAACCCGGGCCCAGCGCACGCCCTCCCGCCTCTCCCCCGCCCCCGGGATGGCCTCCTGAAGAGAAGAGGCTGTCACAGGAGGGAAGGTTCCTTCTTCCCCCCGGGGCAGCAGAGCCTGGCAGCAGAGAACTGGAGGGGCTGCATCCCCAGCCTGCTGGGTCTCCACTAGCGCAGCTGCAGCCCAGATGGGAGAGGGGGCGGTGAGGGAGAGCAGTGAGGGCTGGTCACAGCACAAGAGGAGAAATCCAGTCATCCCTGGCCTTTTGTCGTAGACTCAGAGAGAGGGGCCATTAACTCGGAAGGCTGGAGCTGGCCTGATTCTCTGAAGAGCAGCAGGTTTCTGGATTCCCTGCTCCTTATCCACAAAACAGGGACTTGAAGCCTGCAGGCGTGCAGGAAGCAGAACCTCGTTAATCTGCTGCCTGTCCCTGGTGGAAGGTCCCTGGCGCTGCAGGCTTCCCCTCGTCTGAGACTGGAAGTAATGCATGGTGTCTGCTGGTGCTGCTGTCTGTCTGTCTGGTTGTCAGTCCGTCTTGTCCTCACCCGTCACAGCCCCCCGCCACCTGTCCCGGACACCTCTTCTTCTGGTCAGGATGCACAGTTTTGCTCCCATTCCTGAACACCGTTCACTGCAGACAGCAGGTGGACAGAGGCCTCCAGCAGGCGATGGAAAACATGGGCTGCTGCCTGACTGGTCTGACTGGGAAGGGAAGGCGCAGGGCAAGCCAGTGGGCATCGCTCCTCTTCACTGGCTGTTTCAGGGCTGGTGGAGAGAGGGGCTCTAAGTGGGGAAGGGGGAGTTCTAGGAGGGATCAGATCCTACAGGCTTCTATGGACAAATGAAAATGAAGGACACTGTCCAACTGTTCACGTCAAAAGCATCTTTCCCACTGCTGTGCCATGACTGCTCTCCCTGGCACGCACGTGGTGTTCCTTTATTGCAAGGATTCTCTAAATATTGCAGTGTGTGATGCTGTCACACCACAGCCTCTGCAATCCCAGGCCTCGGCACTAACTTTGTCAATCAGCCTCCGCTGCTAACGTCTTGGCCTTCTGTGTGGTGGCAGACTAGGGGTGTTTTGGAATCCCAGTTTGCTGCCATGGAAGTCTGTCATGTTGTCCACAAATTAGTGGAACAGAGATTGTACTTTTTTCTAGAGGGCAGTTTATGTCTTAAAAACTGAGGACTGTAGGGGTTATTCAGATGACACACCGATATGGGAACTTAATGACACAGAGTCCTGGAAGGTGGCCCTTTCTAAACTTTGCATAAAGGTAGACTGGAAAACAGGAGGCTTTTCACAAGCCTCTGAAATAGTCGTTAAATTGGAGATGAGTTTTGGCGGTAGCGCGCGGTCGTTATATCACATATCTGAGAATTTAGTCCCACAACAGGCCCTGAGAAGCTAAAGTCCTGGTAACTCAGCATTTAGAATTAAAATTCCCATTGATCATTACTGCAGAGCCATCGCCTGAGCTCCCCTACTTCCTGTGTGTGCTCTCTGTTCACAATTTGTAAACACAGGCACTAGTAGAGAGAAGAGAGAAAACTGATGGGCGAACACGCCAAAGCAACGTTATAAAATATCAATTAAAATATATTCGGACAGTTTCATCAAACTTGGTTGTATATTACTACTTGAATTTGGCCTTGATAATGTCTTTTAATATGTATAAATGGAAAAGGATAATGAAGCTACTTTCACCTCAAGATTTCAGGAAACATTTTTCTTTGAATTTATAAGTACTTTGTCATAAAAATAATTCATTTTGTTGGCAAAGGGCACTGATTTCAAATACCATTGCCATCTAACAAAAAATAGTTGACTCCTGCAAATTATTTCTAATGGTTGATTTAATTCCCTGCAGAAAGAAGGTCTTTCTTAATCTTAGTAGGGTTTTGGGGGGGGTGTGTAGGTGTGTGTAGATGTGTGTAGGTGTGGGTGTGAGTGTGTATTCTAGAAGTCTTTTGAAACCTAACTTCCTCAATGAATACTCCTTCAAGTAACTGTCACCGGACACCAAGAGCCAGTATATTACATGGGTTGAAAACTGCGTTATCTGGGACCTAAATCAGAGAAGATCTCATTAGACCTAAAATCTTATTCCATTTTTATAAAAGCTTCATAGAGAAAGGAACTATAGAGTAGCAAGACAAGAGAAAAAATATAGAAGCAGAGACTGAAAATGATGGCTAGCGGCTGGGAATTGAGAACCGTGTGGGAATATTTAATAGAACTGCTAACATTTATTGAACATTTACCTCATGCTAGCCATTATTCTAAATGGTTATTGAACCAAATGCCAAAGAGTTGAACTGTGTTCAAGTTCAATATATGTATATTTGGTTTCTCACAAACAGCTTGTGCAGAAGGTAAGGAGGGTCATATAACCCACAAATCACCCTGCCCCTTACAGGGTTCCTGGAATACCTTGAACCTACTCACATAATATGGCCCAGCCAGGATTCAAACCCAGACCTTTTATTCTAAGTCCAAGTATCGTCCCACATGCTGCACTGTCCTTTTACCAACAAGAAGCCTGTACTTCATCTACCTCTTCCTTAGATTAATGTCTGTTCGTCCCTCAGTTTCAGAGGAGGGGTTTGGCAGGTTAGGCTGATTCAGAAGATCAGCTGCTGATTATAGGAGACCCTGGAGCTTCACCTACGCTCTTAATAGAGTTTCCCAATGGATTGAGGGCAAGGGCATTGTCCCCAGTTTGAAGATAATAAAAAGCACAATGATAAGTCCATTCGTGCTGGATCTGAGCATTCGGGGTTCAAATTCTAGTCCTGCCTCTTAAATTGTATAAATGTGGGCAAGAAAATTAAATTGGGATTCTAGGAGGTTCTTTTTTTCTTACAAATCCTACAATTCATTGTGTGATTTGATTTATCAAGAATATTGACTTTGGACTTCTCCCTCTCTCTTAACAGGGAACCTCACGCCCACTAGCTCTTCAAACATCTGTAATACCGACTTCCTTTGTGAGAGGAGAGACAAAGTAGAGGGGTAGAACACTTGCACCTTCAGCTTTTCTTCCTCTTTTTTCTCCCTCCAACCAATTATAATATTGTGACCCAAAATGTGTCCAGAAGGCTCAATTAGCAACTGGGAAAAGAAGGAAAGGTAGTTGGGGGCAGCTGGGGTGGAGTGAGGACAGAGTCCCCAGAATGCAGGTATCATGTTTTCATTGAGGTTTGCAAAGATTTTCATGTCTTACGCCTCAAAATATCCTCTCATGTTGCTGAGGCAGAGGTGGGTAAGAAGGGAAAAGAGAAAAAGCAGAGTAATTTGAGAAAGCTGCTAAAGCATGAGCAAGTGTCTGCATGTTCCCAGATGCTGTGTTAAGTAGAAAAGTCAGGGAGAGGAAATGTCTAATCTCCTTCACACCCCTAATGGACAGGGTTACATTTAGGGAAGGTTATCCCAGAACCATTGCAGTTTCCTGCTTTCAACAAAAACCTGTCTTAGTAAATGTGCATGCCCAAATGCTCATGGAGAACATTCAGAAAAGGGAAGCCTAAAAAAATAATAAAATAAAATAAAAAGAAAGAAAGAAGTAAGGCGTTGTCAAAGAGAATAGAGGGTCAGAAACAGAACACTTAGTTCACATTTTTGCCAACCTGTCTTGACTCTCTTTTACCTCTGTGTATTCCTTCTTAACCAGAAGTGAGGGGCACCATTGCTGAGGTAAATAGATTACTAAGTCTGGAGTAGAATATGGAAACCAGTGTGGGCTCTAGGTGCCCCTGCAGACTTGAATAGAAACACAGCACCTTGGGAGTGTTACTTGCTCAACCGGTCACATGAGAGAGTGGTTTGAATTTAACCTGCGCAGTAAGAGCCAGCTTCCCGCAAAGATATAAAGTAGCAATTCCTGCAATAATATTGCTATCTTCCTACATCTGCAATATGCAGATGGATGAGCTTGCCGTGCCATGGATTGTAAAGTTCATTGAATTGCAGTTCATTTATCGTTATGGACTATTTTATATCTTTAAACAACTTCTACATTTTGTCCTGTGATGGGAGTTGGGTATTTTAGAGCTGGTCCTGAGAGTTGAACTAAGTTGGCCTGAGGCACAAGGCAACTAAAGTAATAGAACCCAGAACCCACATACACGGACTCCAAACCTTTAGGGTTCTTATAAGTCTTTTCAAAAGTGCATCAAGCTCTGGCTATTATGGTTTGTTTCCCTCTTCCATTGGGGAAGGAGCTTAACGTTTAGGCATTTGGCTGGATACGTACGTTACAGATTTCACTCTGCTCCATGCTCACCTATTGAGAGGTCTACCTTGTGACTCTTCTGTTAGTTTCTGTTAGTGAAATTCCCAGAACTAGCTCAATGCCTTCCAAACCCTTTCCTTATGACATTTGATCCTGGAGTCCAGAAAATAAACTAAAGGAGCAAGAAAGATGTCACGTGGCTAGTGGCATTTTCCAGCCTTTTCCAAGGACTCCAGTCTCCAGGCTCTGGAACGGACCACAGGTGACTGGCTAACCCCGTGTGCACCTGCGCTCTCTGATCTGGCTCATTAGCTGACAGTGCTCTCGAATGCCTTCGCATCTCCCCACTATGCTCCCCCACCATGAGGTTCTCTCTTCTCTCTACTATTGTTCTGAATTTTGTATGCTCGGTAGGCTATTTCTAACAAAGTATCATGTGATATTCAATTCAACAAGAAGACCCCTGTGTCAGGTATGAGACTTGGGTCAGGAATTGGGCTGTTGGGTAAAGAGAGAGTCTTCTGCTTTAGCCCGACATTGGCTTAGTTCCTACCATTTTAAAACTGCCGTGACCAGAAGGGGAGGTGAGCATCAGATAGTTAGATAGAGCAATGGACTAGATTCTGCTCTTAACACTGACACTTTCTATAGGTGTAAACATCAATAAATTAACTCATCTGCACCCCAGTTTCTTCCTGTGTAAGGTGAAAGTGATAATGTCTGCCCTTCTAACCTACGAGGCTTTAACATGATTGTAGAGGCACCCTAAACTTCAAAGTGCTGTACCAAGGAAAGGTGGCATTATTAACTTTACTTTGTAAAACTATAGAAGAATCCCCAGAGCATCTTTTCCTTGATGATTGCAGCTACTAGAGGTCCCGCGGAGATGGGTTCTTGTAGAAGAATCCATCCATCATATCGTGCTAGCAGGGAGGTGTGTCCAGGGCTTCAGCCTCCAGGGTGAGAATTTGGCAAAGAGGTCAAGGGTAAAATGAGTCCAGGGTTTGACCTGAGGTTATATTTACCTTCCTTCCATTTTTCTTTCTTTCTCATTAAATAGCTCATAAATGTCTTTAGCACAAAAAGCAATGTGGGCAAAGTGATAGAGTTTGAAATAGCTAAAAGGCAACCTTAATTCAAAAGTGAGCAGAGAAATTAGCTTAGGGTCATTCCCTCAACTTTTGCTAGAAAAAAATCGGGAGAAACAGACTGATGATTTTAGTGTCACTGGATTTAATAAATTATTCACTTTAAATTAGCTGAATAAGGGGCCTTATACTTGTCAAGTAGTAATTCCTCTTTCATATCAGTTGACTGTTGGGTATGGGTTAGATTGAATAGATTGTATGTGTTGAAGAACTTTTTAAGATTCTGTGCTGGATGTCTCAGGCTTTCTGTATGTATATTCTTACACTTTTACTTCAGGTTTATGTACATTTATTTTGATCTAGGTCAGTGTTCTGTGGATGGTGAAAGGGGAATATACTGCAGAATTGACCTTACTTTTTTAAAATTTATTTTATTGAAGTACAGTTGATTTATAATGTTGCGTTAGTTTCTGTTGTACAGCAAAGTGATTAAGTTTTATATATATATATATTCTTTTTCATATTCTTTTCCTTTATGGTTTATTACAAGATATTGAATATAGTTCCCTGGGCTATACAGTAGGACCTTGTTGTTTATCCATCCTGTAAATAATAGTTTGCATCTGCTAATCCCAACCTCCCAATCCATCCCTTCCCCACCCACCTCCCCCTTGGCAACCCAAAGTCTGTTCTCTATGTCTGTGAGTATGTTTCTGTTTGGTGAGTAAATGCATTTATATCATATTTTAGATTCAACATATAAGTAATATCATACGATATTTGTCTTTCTCCTTCTGACTCACTTTACTCAGTATGACAATTTCTAGGTCCATCCATGTTGCTGCAAATGGCATTATTTTATTCTTTTTTATGACTGAGTAATATTCCATGTGTATATGTACCACGTATTCTTTATCCATTCCAATGTCGACGGACATTTAGGTTGTTTCCATGTCTTGGCTATTGTAAATAGTGCTGCTATGAACATTGGGGGTGCAAGTATCTTTTTGAATTAGTGTTTTGTCTGGGTGTATGCCCATGAGTCGGATTGCTGGATCATATGGCAGCTCTATTTTAGTTTTTTGAGAAACCTCCATACTGTTGTCCATGGTGGCTATACCAGTTTACGTTCCCACAGTGTAGGAGGGTTCCCTTTTCTCCACACCCTCTCCAGGATTTAGTGTTTGTAGATTTTTTGATGACGCCATTCTGACTGGTATGAGGTGATACCTCATTGTGGTTTTGATTTACATTGCTCTAATAATTAGCGATGTCGAGCATCTTTTCATGTGCCTATTGGGCATGTGTATGTCTTTTTTGGAGAAATGTCTATTTAGGGCTGCAGAATCGACTTTAGATATTCCTTCATCTTTTGCTAACTTGTGAAAACTTCTCGTACATATGAACATTTATTTAAATAAAAAATAGAATGTTTCAAAAGAAAGTGGCTGTACATGTTGGTTTGCCCAGGACAGTATCTGTTGATGCCACATTTGTGCTGTAATTATGGCTAGTACCCCCATCTCTCAGTTTTGAATTTCAATCCAGATGGTACATTAAATTATCTCCCTCTGTATAAATTTTGCTTTCCCTGAAACAAATTATTCATTTAAAACTTCAGAAAGTTTGAGCAATTAACTGTCAAAAAATATAGCAATTAGTAATTATCAATAAGTAACACAAGCGAGTTGTAGATGTAGAATCTTGAAAATCATCTTTTGGTAAATGGAAAGGCTTTTGCTGAGAATCAGGTGTTATCTTTAATGGATTCTCAGTGGAATGCTACCTTTATGACAAAGTTGAATTTAAAAGTTCAAAACACTTTTCAAATAACAATAACGAGGAATGCAACCTCGTGCAGGGCTCTCTCTCTGAAGATTTTTCTTCGGGCCTTGCAAAGGAACAGACTGTTATTTAGAGAAGACATTTAGCTGGATTTTAGGATGCAATATTCTGATCATTCTTCTGAAGTTTAGATAGTAAAATAAGATAATATTACAGAAAGTAATTTCATGCAGTTTGAAAGTAAAGTGCTTAATTAGATATTAAAGAACCACAATGAACCAAACAGATATCTTTATGTAGTGTAAATGATAATACCTTGCTAATGACTTACATATTATTTAGTATATATTTTTATATTTCCCATCATTATGTCAGATAATCATTGTCTGGGAGATGCCATTATATTTACATAGAGAAGGGATGTGAATTGAAAACCAATTAAGGTGTCTGTACTGTCATGTAAATGTCCTACAGCTTAGCTTCTTTTCATGGACTCTCATGCATGGTCTGCATATTCACAAATGGGAACTCCTGTAGTAGTGGTCATTGATGGAGCTTTCTGTCTGTATTTGCTAGACTTTATGTAGTCTATTCGATTAGCTCCCAACTTACATTTCTGCACACAAAACATTCTTGATCGATATATGAGCAGTTTTCTTAATCTCAAGAATATCGAGTTATTTTATTTTATTTATTTATTTTTTAACATCTTTTTTGGAGTATAATTGCTTTACAATGGTGTGTTAGTTTCTGCTTTATAACAAAGTGAATTAGCTATACACATACATATATCCCCATATCTCCTCCTTCTTGCGTCTCCCTCCCACCCTTCCTATCCCACACCTCTAGGTGGTCACAAACACCAAGTTGATCTCCCTGTGCTATGTGGCTGCTTCAAAGTAGCTATCTATTTTACATTTGGTAGTGTATATATGTCCATGCCACTCTCTCACTTTGTCTAGCTTACCCTTCACCCTCCCCGTGTCCTCAAGTCCATTCTCTACATCTGCATCTTTATTCCTGTCCTGCCCCTAGGTTCTTCAGAACCTTTTTTTTTCTTTTTTTACATTCCATATATATGTGTTAGCATGCAGTATTTGTTTTTCTCTTTCTGACTCACTTCACTCTGTATGACAGACTCTAGGTCCATCCACCTCTCTACAAATAACTCAGTTCCATTTCTTTTTATGGCTGAGTAATATTGCATAGTATATATGTGCCAGATCTTCTTTATCCATTCATCTGTTGATGGACTCTTAGCTTGCTTCTATGTCCTGGCTATTGTAAATAGAGCTGCTGTGAACATTGTGGCACATAACTCTTTTTGAATTAGGGTTTTCTCAGGGTATATGCCCAGTAGTGGGATTTCTGAGTCGTATGGTAGTTCTATCTTTAGTTTTTTAAGGAACCTCCATACTGTTCTCCATAGAGGCTGTATCAATTTACATTCCCACCAACAGTGCAAGAGGGTTCCCTTTTCTCCACACCCTCTCCAGCATTTATTGTTTGTAGATTTTTTGATGATGGCCATTCTGACCGGTGTGAGGTGATACCTCATTGTAGTTTTGATTTGCATTTCTCTAATGATTAGTGATGTTGAGCATTCTTTCATGTGTTTGTTGGCAATCTGTATATCTTCTTTGGAGAAACGTCTGTTTAGGTCTTCTGGCCATTTTTGGATTGGGTTGTTTGCTTTTTTGATATTGAGCTGCATGAGCTAGCTGCCTGTATATTTTGGAGATTAATCCTTTGTCAGGTGCTTCATTTGCAAATATTTTCTCCCATTCTGAGGATTGTCTTTTCATCTTGTTTAGGGTTTCCTTTGCTGTGCAACAGCTCTTAAATTTCATTAGGTCCCATTTGTTTATTTTGTTTTTATTTCCATTTCTCTAGGAGGTGGGTCAGAAAGGATCTTGCTCTGATTTATGTCAGTGACCATATGTGCGTGGGTTTATCTCTGGGCTTTCTATCCTGTTCCATTGATCTATATTTCTGTTTTTGTGCCAGTACCATACTGTCTTGATTATGTAGCTTTGTAGTATAGTCTGAAGAATATCGAGTTATTTTAAAGTTGTAAGTGATCAGTGCACAAGTGTCACATGACACATTATCATTCTTGTAGTTTAAACATAGCTCTTAATGTACAAGGAGAAACTCTTTGTTTAGGTGGCTATTTGTTCCATTTTTGATTTAGGGGTTTACATTTTAGAAAAATTAGGCAGATGGTGTTTGTAATATCTAAGGAATTCATAAATCAATGTATCAGTTTTCTTTAAATATAGGGTAGTATATATATATATATATATATATATATATATATATCTACATTCAGAAGTTCTATCCAGGTCAGAAAGATTAGTGTCTTAGTAGAAAGAGATGAAAACAGAAGTAAAGTAATCCAATGGCTTTCCTTTTTAAAAAAAAAAAAGCTTAGCAGGTTTATCTGCCTTAGCTATCTCTGTCTTGTAATATATTGGAGCTTAAGTCTTCTTTCCTAACCTTTTTTTTTTCTGGAGAAGAAAATGATACATTTTACACGCTGGTGTCTGAAATAAAGGGATATCGATATGAGCTGGCTGATATATTTTAGATATTGCATTTTTGGTAAGAGTAAAAATTATAAAGAGATTCTACTTTGATATTCTTCAGAATCATCATAACAATTGTCATAAAATGTAATTTGGAAAAATAAAATACTATAAAATCTTCTTACAGTGAGGCTGAATATTTCAATTTATGGATGTCTATGTTCCCTAGGCGAAATATAGTGACCTAATATATAGCAGCCTGGAGTAAAAACTTGATACCAGTCTGAAAAAGATAGTATCGTCTGAGTATTGTCCCAGACACAGGTATTAGAAAGGGATTTCATGGTATTTGGAGCTTCAAAGGCCTGAGCTGTAATAGTCACTGTTGAGTAGAACTATGATTGAAAATCAGTCAGATGGTTTTCTAGTCCTGCCTTCTATAAAGATAGCAAGGTGGAAGATTCCTGGAGTCCCAAGTGCAATTAAAAAAAGCACAGTCCAAATGGATAAACAACAAGGTACTACTGTATAGCAAAGGGAACTATTTTCAGTATCCTGTGATAAACCATAATGGAAAAGAATATAAAAAAAGAATGTATATATATATATATATATATATATATATACATAAGGTGTATATATATATATATATATATTATATATATATATATATACAAAATGTATATATATATATATATATAGAGAGAGAGAGAGAGAGGGAGCGCTCTTCTTGCCCTTCCTTCTATAATTCCATTTCCTTCTGATTTGCCTTTTTCTATGCGGTTTCTAGTCATGGACTCAGTCACACTTATGTGTTTATGATCCCAAGTCTGTGTTACTACATTGGAATTCTCTACTAAATTCTGGATTTGTGTACCTGACCACCTGCTAAATGTCTCCACCTGGATGTCCCATAGGTGCTTCAAGCTGAGTGTTACCCATCATCCATTTCTTGACTTTCTGCTTAAACTTGATGCTTTTCTATAATCCCTGTCTTTGTGGGTAGATCACCATTGCAACTGCTCATTCATTCTGTTGTCAAATTCTTCAGATTCCATCTTCTTTGAATTTCTCCTTTCCCTTCCAATTCCATTGCCTTTACTTGAACGCAGACTCTCATCCCTGCTCCCCTGGATGCCTGCAGTAACCTCCTAATTCCTTTCCCTGACACCAGCCAGACCTCCGGTCCCCACACTGCTGTCAGGGGAACCTCTCTAAAATCCATCTGATCACGTCCCATCAGGAAAACCCCTTTGCTTTCAGAGTAAAGTTTAAACCTCCTAATCTGCAACCTGCATCTCCTCTCAGGGGTCCACACATAGCCTCCTGCCAGTGCCTTAGAGCCTCGTTCCCAAGGCGCCATCGCTGCCTCAGAGCTTGGTGGCTCCACTTGTGCTTTTCTCTCTGTCAGGAATTTCCTTTTTCTTCATCTACCTCATGTTTACATAGCCTTTCAAATTAGCTCATGACCCCTCATCTGGCACATCTTCCCGGACTTTCCAGATTAATTTTTATGTTTGTCCTCTGTGCACATCTTTTCTGTAACCTTGTTCCCCTGACACTGTCACCTCAGCATCAGCTCCTGAAAGCAGGGTCATTCTCATTTGTATCTGTCATATGAGCACAGTGCTTGCCATGTGCTAGGCGCCTGGATTTTCTAAACAGTGTGTGTGAATGAATGAATCCATCCAGAGGATGGGGAACAGAGGAGTCATCTGAGGCTGCTGGATGGATTCACAGGGTATGAGTAGGTGGCTGGAGTGGGAAGTTTATTCTAACCAGGAGAATTCTATCAGCAGATTCTGAAAGCAAAAAATGAGCTGAGTGCTTTGGCTATTGAGAGAAGCAGGTTGGCCAGAATTTATGAGGAGAACATTCTGGTTGTTAGATATTACAAGGTGAAATTGAAATAGGATTTTTAGATGATGTGTTGTACTCTTAATTTATCATTCATGGCTTTTGGAAGGACAGCATTCTGAAAGTGCTTGAATGTCAATGTTGGAGGATGTAAACAATATATTTTAAAAATTAATCCTCTAGACAGACAAGCTTAATGGAAACTTTTCCTTTGAATTAAAACATCATTAACTTCAGTAAGAGTGTAAAGCATAATATGAGTTCTCTGATTTGATGTTCAGAATTAGATTAGATGCTTATGACCGTAAAGTATTATACTGACTATATTTTTAATTAAAAAATGCTCCCTGGTTAAGTCATCTTCTAAACTTTTTTTAAGATTGAAGTATAGTTGATTTACAATGTTGTGTTAGTTTCAGGTGTACAGCAAAGTGATTCAGTTATACATATATATCTATTCTTTTTCAGATTCTTTTCCCTTATAGGTTATTACAAAATGTTGATTAGAGTTCCCTGTGCTATACAGTCCTTGTTGATTATCTATTTTATGTATAGTAGTGTGTATATGTTAATCCCAAACTCCTAATTTATCCCTCACCACCCCCTTCCCCTTTGGTAACCATAAGTTTGTTTTCTATGTCTGTGGGTCTATTTCTGTTTTGTATATAAGTTCATTTGTAACCTTTTTTTAGATTCCACCTGTAAGTGATTATCATATGGTATTTGTCTTTCTCTTTCTGACGTACTTCACTCAGTATGATGATCTCTAGGTCCATCCGTGTTGCTGCAAATGGCAAAATTTCATTCTTTTTTTATGGCTGAGTAGTATTCCATTGTATATATGGACCACATCTTTATCCATCTTCTTCCAGACTTAAACTCTTTGAAAGCAGGTGTCTTCTTTTACTCATCTTTGTATTCCCTTTGCCTAACCTGTGGCTCGTACACAGTGGAACCTCAGCAAGTGCTGGCTGAACTGAGCTGCACAGTCTGAAGGCCCAGGACACAGAAGCACTGGTCTTCTTCTTCTTTTTTTTTTTAACATCTTTATTGGAGTATAATTGCGTTACAATGGTGTGTTAGTTTCTGCTGTATAACAAAGTGAATCAGCTATATGTATACATACATCCCCATATCTCCTCTCTCTTGCATCTCCCTCCCACCCTCCCTATCCCACCCCTCTAGGTGGTCACAAAGCACTGATCTGATCTCCCTGAAAACACTGGTCTTTGACATAAAACAGCTAGACCGAGTTGAGATGGGGACAGATGGGAGCTTGGAGGCTGCCTGGTCCAGGGCTGGCAAATACTCAGAATGCACAGGCAACTTCCTGAAGATGGAACAGCATCGCTGATAAATGCTGGATGCCTCAGAACCTTTCTAGAGGGGCACTCCAAGCCATCAACTGATGAGAGTTGCAATCAAGATAACACATTTTAGCCACTGAAGATTTATTCTGACACCACTTTTAAGACGAGAAAACTGAAGCCCAGACATCCTTTCAGCTTTTCATTATTAATTAGTGAGAGAGCTAAGTGTAAGACTTGGGATTTTCTTTCTCCTGGTCCAGTATTTTTTCCACTGTCACACTACCTCCCCACAGTTTTATTTTAGCTACCATCAAATTCAAACAATTAATTTTTTTCAATTTTGGTTTGATTTACCTGCTCTGTAAGATTACATCCTATTATGGAAAACTCCAAGGCAACCTCTAATTACTTTGTTGATTTTGAATTTGGTTATATTTCATATTAATCACAATAAGTAGGTCATTTACAGGGATCAAGAAATACTTTATTTAAAGATTCCATTTGCAATGGTATTTGTTGCAATTATATTTAAGCTGTATCAATACTTCTTAACTGTGATCATTTTATTTTTAATTTTTAATACATCTCTGAAAGAGACAATGTTTTCAATATGCAGTAATTTATTTATGATTCCAAATAGCTTTTCCTACCATGCATTTGAATTATGTACAGATTGAAAGCATGTCTTGTTTTTTCACTTGGAAAAGCCAGGTGGTTTTTGTTCATTGTGAGAAGAGCTTTCCTTGGTTGTCCCTCATTTGGAGGTTTGGCTTCAGCTAGACTGTTGGTCAATGACCCAAAGAAAGAATCAGGGGGATAGGGAAGGGATGGCACCCCACATACAGATCTGTGAACACTCCCATCTCACCCATGCACCTGTACGTATAAATCTCACACCCATACACCTGCAAACTAAAGTGTTCTTTCTGTAAAGTCTTCTTTAAGGAAGTTAATTTTATCTCATTTAGAGAATTCGCATGATCTAGACATGATTTGCTTACTTTTTGTAACCACCGCACTTTCTGTGACTTTTGCCCCAGTGGCCGTTCTGGAAGAAGCAACCCTATATGCATATGCTCCCACCCTGGCCATGCTAATTGGACTAAAGATGGACGTGATCCAAGTCCACATGATTCATTGGCCAGCCAAGGACTAGTAATGTTCTCTTTCAAAATGAAAATAAGAAACAGTCAGGGAGTCAGGAGAATGAATGATACCCATTCATGTTTTTCTTGGAACAAAAATGGATTGAGCATTTCTTATGTGCCAGATACTATGCTGAAATTAATCCAACTCTCCAGAGCCCCTGATCTTTGCAGGAGGAAGTACATTTTACTTAGGTAAAATTAAAATTAAATGTGAAATTAATGTCTCTGATGAATGCAATACAGAACAATATATGATACTTTGATCAGCTAATATAAAGCAGAGATTCGGATGGAGAGCAGGCTGGCCAGGAATGGCTCTCCCTGGAAACGACAGTGGGACTGAGCTAAGGTCTGAGAATGACGAGGAGTTCGTCAGGCAAGTAGGGAGTGAGGTACCCAGCAGGCGGGGAGAACAGAGGGTCCCTGGTGGGAGGAGGAAGGGGTGAGTCTGAAAAAGTGGAAGGAAGCCAGTGTCGTGGAAGAGCAGAAAGGGAGATGGCTTGAGAGGGTCTTGGAAAAATAGGCAAAAGCCTGACAATGTGGGGTCTTCCAGGTCACGTAATAGAGCTTTATCTTTATCCAAAGAACCAAAAGGTTTGGCAGAGAGATATGATATAAGCCTATTAGTATTTTTAAAAGATCATTCTGGCTACAGTATCAAGAACTGATTGGATGAAGGCCCAGGTGTGTGTACAGACCCAGGGGAGGCTATTGCAGAAAACCCAGGTGAGATATGCTAGGAGCAATGGCTTCCGTGGGGCTGGCAAAATGTTTGGATTGGAGAGAGATTAGGGAAGCAAAAGCCACACGTTTTTCCTTTTAATGGGTTGAATATGAGTTGACTTCTGACTTGTGCCACCAGATTTGGAAAGTATCCGGAGGAAAGGAAGGGAGACCCTAAGTTTGGTCTTGGTCCTTTGGCTTCTGCAGGCTATAGGCTGGGAACTCAGAAGAGAAGATGTCTGGAAATGTAAACTCCCAGTGAAGCATCCCTGCACAGGTGGCAATGAAGCTACTGGTGAGGATGAGTGATGAGATCCAGGAATGAGCCTTAAGGAATCTTCACTTTTCAAAGCTGAAAGAGGGCAGTGACCTTGCAAAGACATTAAAGAGAAAGAAAGGTAGGATAAAACCCTGGAGACATTGTGTTAAACCAAATAAAAGGGAAGAGAGTATTTCGAGGAGGATAAGACACTCTCACTAGGATGCCTAAAAAAAAAAAGAATGGGGCTTCCCTGGTGGCGCAGTGGTTGAGAGTCCGCCTGCCGATGCAGGGGATGCGGGTTCGTGCCCCGGTCCGGGAGGATCCCACATGCCGCGGAGCGGCTGGGCCCGTGAGCCATGGCCGCTGAGCCTGCGCGTCCGGAGGCTGCGCTCCGCAACGGGAGAGGCCACAGCGGTGAGAGGCCCGCGTACCGCAGAAAAATAAAATAAAATAAGATAAAAAGACTGGCAGCGTTCAATGCTGAGGAAGATGATGAGCAACCAGAATTCTTATACATTGTCTACGGAAGCATAGTATGGTAGAACCACCTTAGAAAGATGTTTGGTAATTTCCTTAAAAATTAAACATGCTTCTACATTATGACATAGCAATTCTAGTTATAGAGAGAAATGAAAACATTTATACACAAAAATTCTTATACAAGAATGTTCATAGCAGCCTTCTTCATAATAGCCCTAAAGTGGAGATAGCCCAGATATACTCATCAGAAGAATAAACTTAAAAACTAGGAACTTAAAAACTAACACAATATTGTAAAGCAACTATACTCTAATAAAAAATTTTTAAAAAGAGACAATTAAGTATTATTGAACCAATAAATGTAAAAAACAATAATAATAATAGAGACGTGTCAAATAATTAATGAATAAAACGTATTTTGTTACTTTCCTGGAAAAAAATTTAAAACTATGGTATGTTCACCCAATGAAATACTATCCAGCAATGAACAGGAGTAAACCACTGATACGTGAACACTTACATGAATCTCAGAAACATCATGCAGCATGGAAAAAGCCAGTCACAAATAGTGCAGACCATATGATTCTATTTCCATGAAGCTGTGGAAAAGGTAAAGCTAATCCATGATGTTCGAAACCAGATTGGTTTTCTGTTTTATGGTAGCAGGGGTGAGGGCTTGACAGGAAAGGGATAGGAGGCACTTTTCTGGAGGGAAAGAAATGCTCTATATTTTGATAGGGGTGTATATTATACATGTGTATGCATTCCTCAAAACCGATCAAACTGTACACTTATAATCTGTGCATTTCACTGTATGTAAATTATATCTGAATAACTAAAAAATGAATTCTGCTGAGACATCCAGTGCAAGGAAAACTGATAAATAGCTATTGGATTCAGTAACAAGGAGATATCACTGGTAACTTTATAAAAATACATACACATAGTTGATAAATACATGTAATTAAAATGGGCAAATCTTTCCAGAAGTTTGGGAAGAGGGTCATGGAGAGATACCAGGAGGGATATGAGAGGTAGGTCTAATGTGGGCCTCTTTAAAATAGTATTTAAATAAAATAAATTTAAGAATATTTATTGAAACTCGTTGGAAAGAATGTAGAAAACAAGATGGTTTGAATAACAGAGGGGGTACATTTGTGACTGGAAAGATGAGGGACCTCGTGTCTGATGGTTTCTGTTTTTCTGGGAAGTAAGATTTGAGTCATCTTCTGAGAGTGATGGGGGTTGGAGATTTGAGGGTGAGGAAGAAGGCCTGAAATAGTTGAGGTGGAAAGCAGGAGTGTGGATGTACCAGGAGATTCCAGAGGAAACCACGTGCAAGAGGAGTCAGCGGGAGGGAGACTTTCAGATACGAGACATGCAGATGAGAGAGGCCTTTTGGCCCTCGAGACGCCAAGCAAAGAGACTTTGATCCTGAGCTCTGGGCTGAGTCACAGTGAGGCTGTTTGAAGACTTGGCTGTGTCATCTTGATGGAGTTCGAGTAGGTTTCTGTTTCTTCCAGCCTAGAGAGGCCCTGATTAGGGCTTTGTAGTTCTTTTTTCTACACTAGAGATACTAGGTATTCTCAAGTCTGCATCGTCAGTTTTCACATTCAGAAAAAACATTTTTTTATTTTTATTTATTTTATTTATACTGAATATTTTTATTCAGTAATGAGTGCATATATTCATATTAATATGTATATATGTGTGTGTGTGTATACACATGCATATGAAGTTTCCGTAAATGGGCACTGTATTATCAAGAGACATCGTCCTGCTCCTTTTTCACACACCTCTCTTCAGTTCATGTTCTGTCCTCTCTCTCAGGATGCTCCTGTTTATTTTGACTTGAATGCATTTGGGGATACAGAATAGAGAGTGACACGATTTGCTTCACATCCTTTACCGTGAGGGACAGCCTGGCACACAGCCTGGTGTGATGGGAAAAGCTCTGACCACTCGAGTTTGACTTGTTTCCCATCCTCATGGTTAGAGAGTAATTTAGATTACTGTCCGTCAGTTTCCCTAGAAATAAACTCAGATGGAGATTCTTGTGCAAGAAGTTTCTTAAGCAGTGCTTTCAGGATTAACGTCTGTCTGGGAAGGGAAGCAGCAAGTTGGAACGTGGGAGAAGTTGGGCTGCAGCGCCGGTCCAGTAAGGCCTTGGTCAGCCCCTTGGGAGTGGTGAAAATAGTTACAATATTCTTGCATTGATGGGTCACCAGATTCATGTCACCCGGGGCATGGGACCTGGACGTGGGAGACCTGGCTCTCGTTAGCAGGGGAGAATTCAAAGGGAGGGTTGGCAGCTAAGAGCACCCCCTACATATGGGGGAGTAAGTCCCCCACCTTGAACGGGGCATCTGGGCAGCTTTGCAAAGCATCACTTCATAATTTTAGCTGAAAATCCAAATAAGAAATTTTGTAAAGTTTCTTAACTGCCTAAAAACTTAAGGAAGCCAAAGGTTAACTATGAAGTTAATTAATAAGATAAACCTATGATTTATGAGCAAAATTGAATATTTAAATCAATTGTTAACCGTGTCCAGATTGTACAACTCTTATGGGAGTTTGACAGTATCACCCAAATCTTAAATTTTAAGTCAATCTATAGAACATTGGAAATGCCTGTGGAGCAATGAATAAGATTTGTGGAGGGTGGTGACTTCACTTGGGAACTGATTTCTCTGGTTTTTTTTTTCTATATTTAATTGGGAAGGTATGCTTTCATGAAACCTTTAGCTCTATAATATTTCTTCCCACCAATTTTCTATAAACAACACAATCCACCTGGAACCTCAGACAGTATGGAAGATATTCAGTGATGGGATTTTCATTGAGTGACGTAAGTTTTGGGGCAACTATGGCACACAGTTCTTGGAAAATCCACTCCTCCTATTTAGACCATTGTGCCCCAACCATCCTTGCCTTCTGTAAGCAGTACACTCTGTGGACTCCTTGTTATGTAGGAAAACAGAGAAGTGAATTTTAGAAGATCCACTCAGTGTTCAGTCTAAATATCCCCATTAAATTAAACGTATGCATTTGTCAGAAAAAATAATGCAAGCAACTTTCAAATTTTCATGGCTTAACATAGTAAAACTTTATTTCTCACTTGCACAGCTCCTTATGGGTTGGGTGGCCTCTTCCATCAGGAGGTAGTGACCTCCAGAACACGTGGCCATGGCCAGGGAAGAGGTGGATGGGGGGGGCATCGAATGGACGTATGTCACTACTGCTCATGGGCCACTTGCCAGGGCCAGGCAGCTACGAGAGAGGAGAGGAAATGTGAGAGAGCATGTGGATATTGGTGAGCAATTTAGAATGATTAAAAAGTCAGTATTTTATTAATTAAGTCCCTTGATTCCAGAAAGGAAATAGTCTACTTTCCTTGATATAAAACTATCAACCCGTTGAAGATAGAAATCAATATTTAGACTCATGGAATTGGAGTCAAAAGGGGCTTCCGCATCTAAATCAGTGGTTTCCACACTTGTCTGGTGGATTTGCCCCAGAGTTTGGGGAAGTAATAGTGAGTAGACAAGGAGAAGGCTGGTGGGCAGGGTCTGGGCACATAGGTGCCATAGTGCTATAGCTGCTCCATCCCCAGATCCCTGCCTTAGCTCCTTGATATTTTGCCTTTGAGGGATCTTATTGAAGATGAAAAGAGTTCTGCAGCAAAAGGAAATATCTGAAAACTACTCATCCATTCCAGTTCACCCCTTTTGTAGCTGTGGAGGTTTATTCATCCATTTAACCAATATCCTTGATCACTTGCTATGCAGCAGGCCCTGATGTAGGCTGTGGGGACAGAGCCCCTGTCCTGCTCGAGAGGACACCCTGGCGTATCCCAGAGAGTGCCAGTGCCTCCCCAGCATCCAGATAAGATCTAGAACCCCTTTCCCTATCTCTCGGCCCTGCCTGACATGACAATGAGACTGTGAACTGAGAATATTCTGAAGACATGTAGAAAATCCCAGCATGGACATGACTAGCTCGGGAGTGTCCACACTTCCCATGGAAGATGGCTTCTATCTTGGAGAAAGAACACAAAGCTCCTTGAAGTTTTTTTAGGTCCAAGGTATGAGCATTGTTTGGACTTCCTTTCTCCTCACAATTAACATCTAAGTGGCCAAGAAATTTTCCTCTCAGAGTCCTCTTTGCTTCCTTTATGACCAGGTATTATCAACAACTAACATTTGCACCTAAAGCAGAGAGTGCTTGCGTGCACAATCCTTGTTGGTTCCTCTTCTGGCTCTGTAGAGTCAGTAAGTAAGAAAGTTATTACTACTATCCCTGCTTACATAAAAGAAAATAGAGGAAAAATGAATTTAGGTCAAGATTACACAGCATGAGCACTGAATGCTCCAGGAGTGGGAAATAAACTTCATCGTTGCGCTCTTACAACCAGATACCGAATGCGGGTCATAAAGAAGAGTCTGTCTGATGTGCAGTTTTACCACTACTAGTAGTGGGAATTATTATGGGATGCAGGGGAGGGAGAACCTGAATGTGTGCATTTCGGAATCAAAGAGGCCTGGCTGTGCATCCCGGGCTCCAGGATTCACTGTGTGACCGTGAGCACACCGGTGTCCCTGCAGGGTGTCATCTGTGCTATGGGGCTGGGCGGAGGAATAACCAAGAGAACAATGGTTATACGGTGCCCTTGACACAGCCCTTCATCCATGGGCAGCGTTAACAACTTTGGGCTATAATAATTGTGACTTGTAACAGTGTGACTGTAACTAGTATTGATTCTGGGCACCCAGTGTTCACATCTCTTTGAATATAAAGACAGTTGCATCTACTCTGTGTGAGCCCTGTTCCAGCTCAGAAGTACAGAACTTGCTGTGTTGATGCTACACAAAGGAATTTTGAATCACAATTGGAGCCTCAGTTCCAACTGTGTGCTGAGCCGGAATACCCCTATTCATTGGCGTGGTTTTAGCGCAATGCAGTCACCTGAGCTTTAGGAGCACACAGAAGAAGGTGGGCGCTTTTTTCTATCCAGCTAGGGTAATATCCTTCTTTTATGAGCAATTTAGAATAGGTTTACCATGCATTATGCCTGCAGATTTAATTCTTCCCTTTTGTTGTTTTACTAAGGAAACCTATTTAGTTTATAATCCCAGATGCATGCATGGGGATTTACATACATAATTCATATGGTCTATATTCAGTGAGACAGATTGAAGCTCAAATATCCTATTTCCAACCAGACATAATCTTCGTACAAGACTTACTGCAAACATTAACAGATTTCCACATTGACTCAATGGTACTCCTGAATAAATACTTATAATAAATTCTGAATAAACTGTTAAAAAGTGTCTTCAAAAACATTGTTTAAATGAAAGGCTAGTATGAACTTATACTGGTGAATAGTTGGGATAATGTGGATATTTTTATACAAAATTAGGAGTAATGAGAGTAGTTCTCCAATATTTTAAAAAGACATATACATCACAGTTCTGCACCTTTGCTGAGATTAAGGTATAATAAAAATACTTAGAAAAAGATATAATAAAAACATCTAACTATCACTACCAAGTTCTAGCTCATAGCAAGCATATATATATATATGTATATATATATATATACACACACACACACATATATATAAAACACCACATATATATATGAGAATGCCTGCTTTTAACTCATGAGAAAATCAAGTGCCCATAATAACAGCCTGTGTTTTGTTGCTGAAACTCTGGTAATAGCATGTAATGCAAATTTTCTAAAAGGTAAATTTCCTTCTAGAATTTTCTTTATACTTAATATAACAATGACTTAAAGGAATCAATATAAGTCTGAGAATTAATCCTCAATTTTGTCTCCTTCAAATTTGAAATTAAGAGGCTGACGCCTTTGCCTTTTTCCCATCAGGCATCACTAAATCTTTCACGCTGCAGTCTGGTATGAGGGCTGGATGATGTGAAGGTGTACGACTATGTGTCCATTTACCCTTTGGACTCTTGGTTCTGGTGTTCCTGCACTTCCACCCCTGAAGAGGAAACTCTTTGCCTTTCAGTTTCTCTTTCTTTAGGGAAGAAATAATGGGTAATTTGGGCCGAAATTTAGGCGCTTTATCTCCGTCTTCCTTTCTTTGCTCTCTCCTCCTCCTCATTACAGGAGACAGACATCTGAGAGCCTTGGTGGGGAATTTTCCCAGAAGAGAGAGGTGAGGTATCCCTTCCTCTGCAATAACCAGTCATTTCCGGGGAGAAGTGATTTTTCTTGTTTGGCCCTTGGGCTCTCCCCTGCTGAGTGAATCCAACTCTTTGAGCCATCCACCCAGAGGGCTGCTGCAAGGGAAACCTTTTTTAGGAGAGAAGCCAGGCTGATAGGCGTGAGCTCCTTCTGGGAGAGTCAGCCTCCCAGGGTGAAATTAGCGTCTTTGACTTTTTTTGGAGGCTGCATGTGGGGTACTTAATTTACAGGTACACAAAACAGAAACTGTGGATGAGGCAGTACAGCATATTTAGAAAGGAAGAAGACGCTGGGTTGGCTGCACAGTCATTGGTAAAGTTTGGGCAACCCCCTATTATTTTCCCTTCAGTGTGATGTTACAATATGTTTTGCTCAAGCTTAAATGAACCTTTTACCTGGTAATTAAGATTTTTACAGTGTTTCTCCTACCACCGTATATTTTTGTTTAGAAAATTAAGACCCAGAGCCAAAGGCAGTGTTTGTTTTGCAGAGTATGTATTTAAACTCAGATGAGATGATTAGAGGGTAAAATGAGAAAGTTAAAACTCATTTAATCTCCGCTTCCTTGATTGCCTCATATATCAATAGTTTTTGAACATCTTTATTGGAGTATAATTGCTTTACAATGGTGTGTTAGTTTCTGCTGTGTAACAAAGTGAATCAGCTATACGTATACATATATCCCCATATCTCCTCCCTCTTTGATCCTACTGTCTTTGGGGTTTATTTCCTACTTACCTTCATCGAACATGTTTCTGAATCTGTCTTTTCCTAATGCTACGGGACAGACACAACGACGAGTGAGTTTAGTGGCCTCCCTTTGAGGACCTGCACCTTGACAAAGACGAAGACCCAACTCTGAGCTCGTGAAATCTGTGGGGAACCCCACATCCTAGTCACAGCTTATCTCAGGAAATCCTGGATTCCAGACCCGATTCTACTATCTCTAATCTAATCCTCTAGGGTCTCTGAGTTTTCAAGAATGTTTCATTGATTTTAATTCATTAACTGCTTAATTAAAATAATGTTCTGGCTCTAGCTTGCAGAGGTGTACTGAACAATAGTTAAAATGAACAACAGGGCTTCCCTGGTGTTGCAGTGGTTAACAATCCGCCTGCCAGTGCAGGGGACACGGGTGCGAGCCCTGGTCCAGGAAGATCGCACATGCTGCGGAGCAACTAAACCCATGCGCCACAACTACTAAGCCTGCATGCTGCAACTACTGAGCTCGCACACCCTAGAGCCCTTGCTCTGCAACAAGAGAAGCCACCACAATGAGAAGGCTGCGCACCGCAATGAAGAGTAGCCCCGCTCGCCGCAACTAGAGAAAGCCCGTGCGCACCAACGAAGACCCAACGCAGCCAAAAAATAACTTAATTAATCTTTAAAAAAAAGAACAACCATTACATTGTAAGTTATTGCTGATCTTCTTAAACTTTCAGGAAGTTCTGGTTTTTATGTACATGTCAGAGTGAGTTTTTAATTTATCTGAAGTGATTTGTAATTATTGGTAATGCTGATCATAGAATGTATGCTGTTGGATCAGGAAAAAAAAATAGTATGGACTCAGCCTTTGAGTCGATGCAATTTGAAGTCTGAACTGTACTTCCTGGCACCTGCCCCCCATATTGAAGATGTCCTGACCTCTGCCCTCCTCTCACGGAACACAAAAGCCACCTGGATGCAGAGTCAGTCCAACGCTTTCTCAACACGGATTATTTGCTCTGAGCGGGATGGTCGAGTCCAGGTTTCTGTTGAGAGACCTACGCTGCAGCAGAGGAAAGTTCATTTACACACAGGAAAGAAATTTTCAGTGCTAGATGGTCTGGAAGGCTGTGGAAATCAGACAGAGAGAGAGGCATTCCTCTGCACACACTTGTTCCCAGATCAGGAGAATATGGAAGATGACTGCCCATTTGATAGACTCTCAGCTAAGCTGACAGTCCAAGGCTTCAGGGTGAAATCAGAACATTCCGTATTTTTAAAATATGTAACTTTAGGAGGATAGACAACAAAATAAAACAAAGGCTTCAGTGTATTTGCCTGATCGTGGAAGCTTTGGCACACAGTGAAATATTGTATATTTTTGGACTGGACATAGTTTAGACAATATGCTGTCTGGGAGGTCCCTGGACTGACCTCAGGGGCTGGTACAGCCGCTGATGTCCAGTTGGTACACAATACCCAGTCCGTGAACACACACTGGGCCATGGTGTGCTTACCAAACCCTCGGAATATCTCATATTCTATATTGATAATTTGCAATTTTCAATGCTAGACAATTTTCATATGCATTTGGGTTTTTTAAACAGATTTTTAACATTATTAAGTGAGGGATTTCTATTTCTTAAGGCCACGTTGGCAGAAGTCAACTAAATGCCTGCTTCCGCCATTCTGAATGATTGCCCAAATTTTATGACTTGAACTTATTCCTTCCTGCTCACTTTCTTGGTCTCATCAAGGTACTTGCCCCCTCTGCTCTGTTCTGTATCCTTTGTAATCCAGGATTGCTTTTAGACATACTTTGTATACGTTTTTGATGGTGTGTGGTACACACAATGTCGTTTTGGGGGTACCTTTGCATGTATGCTCTGTGCCTTGGGTAGAGTGCAGACACAGTGGACGAAGGAAGTTAGTTGGGGTTATTTCTAAGTAGATTTGGATATTTCAGGGGAGGTGCGTGAAAGGTACCCTCCGATAGCTCAAAAGTTTGCCCCAAGCCAAAGGTTAAATAAGGTTTTCCAATCCTTTGGGCTAGTAAACAACAAAGAAGAGACTGAGAGGGCTCAGAGCTCTGAAGAACGAGAGGCATCTGAGTCTGGCTCCAGGAGGGGGACTGGGTTAGAAGAGATTGCAAGGGTGAGGACGATAGTGCAATCAAATCTAATTTGGGCCTTTGGTTCCCAAGGCAGTGCAGTAGGTCAGGCGAAACTTGAGTACAGTAAATCCCCTTCATACAAACGAGTTCCGTTCTGAGAGCGCATTCGTAAGTCCAACAGAGTTAGCCTAGGGACCCAACTAACACGACCGGCTATACAGTACTGAACTGTAATAGATTTATAATACTTTTCATGCAAATAATACATAAAAAACAAACACAAAAAATCAAGAAAACATTTTTAATCTTACATACAGTGCAGTCCCTGGAAAAGTACAGTAGTGCAGTACAACAGCTGGCCCACAGGGGCTGCCATCGAGTGAACAGGCAAGAAGAGTTACTGACTGGAGGAGAGGAGGGGGGAGATGGTAGAGCTGAAGGATTGTCAGCAATAGGAGACGGAGGGCAAGCTGCACTTTCACTCATGCCTGACGTGGATGGCACAGGTTCCGGTTCCTTGCTGGAACCAGATGCACGTTCCCATCTCTGAAAGTTCACAACTTGGAGGTTCTTGTGTAGGGGACTTACTGTATTGTTGAAATTACTTTTGAAAACTCCTCTGGAAGGAGGCACACTGAAGGCAAACACATCCTCTCTGTCACATCCACACAGGTGTTCGCCTTCCGGCCCTGGAGGATGCAGCTCTGTCGAGCACCAGATGATGCAGTCGGCTTGTGCTTTAAGGTCCATGTTGGATAAAGTATGTGTGTCTGTGTGTTGTTGGATCCATTGACTACCAGTGTCACTCAGATGGAGAGGTCTTCTGTGGATGAGAGTCACCTAGGAGCTGAGGCTGCCCTTGGGTGGAAAATTCTCATGCATTTACCCCATTACTTGGGGTACATGCTCATGGGGAGAATTGGAGCAGTGAAGGGATTCTTGTCCACTATTTAACCAATCTTCTTGTCTAAATCTCTGTCACATACATGTGGTTCAATTCTCATAAGTTAAATGCTTGTAGGATTCAAATGCACTTTTTTGTGTTCAACTAGCCATAGCAAAGGAAAGAAGCTTCCCTGAGATACTCATACTCTTGTTTCTTGGTGGATTTAACACTGGAAATAAAAATGTTCATTGGTAAAGATTCTTCCCTTGGATATCCATTGGGTGGATTACCTCTGCAGAAATCAGCTAGATTTGTTCTCACAAAATCGCGTTCACCAGAGACTTGCAAAAACTTTGAAACCTTTGCTTCCTTACCACACATCAGTTTAATGGTGGAGGACTGAAGAGCATTTATTTGTCAAAAATCTGGTGGTGCTTGCAAAGTATGAGGCATCATCTGGTCCTGGTGCATCAGTGTATAGAAGGAACACATACTGCAGCCCTGACCCAGGGCTTCTGTTTGAACCTGGCCTTGCTGTTTCTCTTACCCTTGACCTCATCACATCTCCACTTAAGACCCTGGAGCGTGGACTCCTCTCAGTGGTGCGTCTATGGAATGGAGGAAATGCTCTCTCCTCTCCAGGGCCAGAGCTCATATTCAGTGTCAGACAGAGTGGCCTTATGTTCTCAAATATTTGCTGCTCCCCCCTCTTAGAAGATTTTTATTACATCTTCAAGTTCATATCCTGAAACGAGTCATACGAGTCATCTGAGTCCACAGGAGAATTTGGAATTAGGTATAGAAAAAAATCTGAAGACGAAGAAATAGGTTTAAAAAACTGGCACTCAACCTTGCCTTTTCTGTAGTCTAAGAACTTATATCAGAAGGGAATATAAGAATGTATTTCAAAGAGCCAGGGCTGGTTCTTTTGTTGTTTTAGGTAATAAGTTTTTCACTTAGTCAAAATATGTTTTGTTATGAAACATTTGGAAACAAAATCTCTGACCCTCAAATTAACTCTTTATTTCTCACCATTCATTCCTTCCCTGGGTTCTTTGTTGCCTGCAACACTGTGTCTCCCGTAAAGCAAATATAAAACACTGATACCAGGACTTCCCTGGTGGTCCAGTGGTAAAGAATCTGCCTTCCAATGCAGGGGATGTGGGTTCAATCCCTGGTCGGGAACTAAGATCCCACATGCTGCGGGGCAACTAAGCCCGCACGCCACAACTACTGAGCTTGCACGCCTCAACTAGAGAGCCCACGTGCCACAAACTACAGAGCCCATTCGCTCTGGAGCTGGCACGCCACAAATAGAGAGAAACCTGCGTGCTTTAACAAAAGATCCCACACGCCTCAACAAATATCCCGCGTGCCACAACTAAGACCCCATGCAGCCAAATAAATAAATAAATAACAACAAAAACAGCAAAAAACAAAACACTGATACCTAAAATACTGGAATAGAATTTAAATATCCTACCTTTTTATTGCTGTGGTTTATCATAATTTCTATTCAATTATTATAAATATATTTATTTGTAATGACTCTTAGCTTTAATGGCCTTCTTTCCTATGCTAACTTATTTATTTAAATCTTCATAGCATTACTCCCAAGGCTGGTTCCATAATCCTCCCCAAACAATGACTTCTTGTAATGACAGAGAACCTATTTAATGGTAAAAAAAAAAAAAAAAAAAGGTGCTCAGAGGTCTTGGCAAATATTAGCCCTTAGAAATGAACACAAGCTTAAACATTCAATTTAATTGAACAAATATTTATTGAGTAAGTATTATGTGTCACGTAGCTGCCCAATGGAAATCATACTGCCCAACGGAAAAATCTATCATTAAAAGACATAGAATTTTAAGGGAGAGAAGGATTTGCTGTCTTCTGTGAACCCAGTGTCATGGGAAAGAAGGATTTGTTGTTTTGGTATTATTTTGCAAACAAAAGACAAATACCTTTATTACAAAATCCTTGGTAAAAACAAATGTGAAAAATGGACTTCATGCAAGCTTCATGAATTTCACGCACTATCCTTTGTTCTGAAAACAACTGACTGCAATCAGATATAGTTTGAACGTTTTAAAGGAAACAAACTCAGACTTATTTTTTTTATTTAACCAAAAGCCACCTTTATCTGATTATTAAATCTGTGTGCTAGTGCTTTATTACAGCCACAACATTTTGGAATTCTAAGTTGTGTGGTTTGCATTAAAAGACTTACTATACTTATTTGGTAAAGTATTTTATGTCATTTACATGATTAGGCATATAATTTTGTATGGAAAAATACTTGTAAACAGGGTCTTATGATAAAATGTTCCTGTGAGATAATTCAGCTTATCTCATCCATCAGTAGGACAAATGGACAAATTTTCATGGATGCTCATGGGTTGGTGGGGAGGCTGGAAGGACAGGCCAGTTGGTAGACCACCAAGTAGATTTTGACAAACACTGATTTTTTTAGACTCCAATGTTGTTTTGGGAAAATCAGTTTATCTTTTTATAAATTTTATAATCTTCTTTAAAAGTGTTTGAAAAATATACTCTTTACACCACCCCCCAGTGTGTTTCTATTTAAACTGGGATTTTTTATAATGTAGCACCCTTAAATAGAGAACAGTTGCATCTAATCCTATTTAAAATGGTTGCTAAGGGACTATTCAAAGGACTTAGAAATGACTCCAGATCTCCCTTTAAGGAGTAAAGGAGAAAAAGTAAAGAAAAGGAAATTTATAGAAAGATTTCTGACATATGGGTTTGCGTCATGTGATTTCTGATACTCAGCATGTAAGAGTCATTTCCCAGTCTGTGAAGTCCTGGCCTTCCCCTGAGCCCTGAACCTTCTCCTATCTGCTGGTCCCCTGGACTCCTGAGGACTCCCCGGGGCACACAGGTTCACACAGGGTGTGGGGTTAGAGGGATGCTCCCTTCCCCAACCGCTCAGGCCTGCTAGAAAATGATAACCAAGGTTCCATGCATATCTCCACCTACCAGCTCCTTCAGAGAGCAGGTGAGCGTCCTTGCTGGGGCAGGGGAGTAAGGCCACCTGACCACCTGTGCTCGGTTCCCCAGGGTCCATTTTAGGACACGTGGAGACCTCTGCCCTTCCTGTTTCAGGATGAATGGGATATGATATACACACACACATATATGTATATATACACACATACTTACAGACACATATATGTATATATAAACACACATACATACATATACAGATATATATGTATGTATATATACACACATATACACCCACATATGTATATATAACACATACGTACAGACACATATATGTATATATACACACATACATATATATACACAGACACACACGTACAGACACATATACGTATAAATACACATGTATACATATACAGACACACATGTATACATACACACATACACATACATACAAACATATATACACACATATATGTATGTATATATACACACATATACACAGACACATACATGTATATATACACACATACAGACACGTGCATATATATACATACATATACACACATACTTACAGACACATATATGTATATATACACACATACATATATACACAGATCTATATGTATGTATATATACACACACAGACACAGGCTTACAGACACATACATGTATGTATACATATACACACACATACAGACACATATGTATACACACATACAGCCACATATATGTATATATACACACGTACATACATACACACACATATATACACAGATATATATGTATATATATACACACGCACACATACTTACAGACATATATTTTTATATACACATATTTAGAGACACATATATGTATATATGCACACATACACATATATATACACATATATGTATCATATACACACATGTACACAGACACATATATGTGTATATATACAGACACATATATGTATATATACACACATATACACACACATACATATATATATACACACAGATATATATGTATGTATAGACACACGCACATACACTCATATATATATTTATATATTTCTGTTCATCTGTGAGGATGACTTTTATTACTCCTCTGGGACTAGGAAAATATGAACTCCAGGCCTTGCCATAGCCCAGGTGGAGTGTGTTTCTACTCTAAAATTGTCCTTTTTTTGGGGGGGGGTGTTTCAAATATTCAGGCACTTATAATGAAAAAATACTAAGTGAAAAGGTTAGGATGAATTGGTTCTCAATAACTAAAGGTGGAACTAAGGTGAGATTAAATATGAACCTTTAATAAGAAAGGTGTCAATTTATTTTTAGACGTTTCTATTGGTATTTAAAGTAAGAGCTACATAGATATGTTCGTATACTAATGCTGCCTAATGTTTAGTGATTATAAAATATAGATTTCTCGCTCTATAAAATGATCAGAATCAGGTGGGAAATTGTTATAGTCTCCGTCTCATTTTGCCAAACAGCTTTGAGATGTATCCAAGGCACCATAATTCATTTTTTGCTCTTTATTGAGCAAACATAGCTCTTTAGGGAGAAATGACCTCTGATTGCTGGCCTCTCAAATCCAAACAAGTCAAATATTAGGAAACATAAAACATGCTACAAATATAGGGCTTCTTTTGCTGGATTTAGGTTTTATGAGGGTCAGGGTCATCCTAAGTTGATGACCTTTGTGTTTCCTGCAGCGCAACCAGAGTGCCTAAAATACAGTGGAACTCAACAAGGAGTTCTGGTTCTAGTGAATTTAAGTATCTGAGCATCTATACTACTTTGATTTAATCCTGTTTGACAAGCTTGGTTTTCATAATTATAATACCAATTGCAGAAATATTGCTAAATTATGCATACAGACCCACGGCTTCCTATTCTATGTGTAGATTTGGTCTTTTCCTATCACTCTGAACCCCCTGGGACCAGATGAAAGGAATCTAATGCCAAACAAAGGCTTTTCATTCCGTTGGCAGCAAGGAGGAGAGCAGGACTTAAAGGCACACGGATGACGCCATCAGATGTGGGCTTTGGGAAGAGAAATGATGCAGCTCCAGGTCCAACGGAGAGAGGAGGAAGAGTCTGGGGAAGAGACAAGTTAACAGCACAGACCGAGAGCGATTTACGTTCAGTTTACAACTTACAAAACCCACCATGGTTGGGAAAATAGTGACATTGGAAAAGGATTGATGGGGAAAATTAATAAAATCTAGCAGAGATTCAGTCAATAAATGTTGACAACTGATTGGATGCACATAGTATTGCGAAGAAGAAAAAGGAGAGTCAGAAAATGATGAAGTTGGCGTTATTTATGACATCATAAACTGAGGACAGAGGAAGGAAAGGACGGAGGATGGGAGAGAAGATGAACAGTTCAGTTTCAGTGTATCCAGCTGGCAGTCTGAAGTGTAAGCCTGGCTCTTGGGGGTCATCAGCGCTGATTGTAGGAGTCGTGTGCCCAGGTGAGGATGCCAAGGAAAGGGTGGGTGTGAGAGAGAAATAAATAATACTAGTGAGAGTCTTTGTGACACATTTTTCTTAGGTGAGGGGGAAATAGCCAGAAATTAAGGCAAATAAGGGGGAGTGAGGTCACCGCAGATCAAGCCCGGGAGACTGTAATGTCCCTGAATCTAGGAAAAAAAATTTTGTTTTGAATGAAAGCACTATTTAGTTACATCAAAGGACTCAAAGAGGTTACAAACAAGAAATGAAAATATGCCATTGGATTTTGTAACTAAGAAATCACAACTGATAGACGATAGCAAAACAGCATCACTGACAATAACAACCATCACAACAGCTTCAACTTTTTGAACAATTCAACAGCGGTATTTTATCACCAGCACAGAAAACACAGTGCAAACACCATGAACATGAGAATGTACTCAAATTTGTAGCTGACTGGGGCCAGTTAGTATGAGACTCAAAGAGTGCAACTCATTTCAGCAAACCCTGAAGGAATCAGTAAATTATGGTATAGTATAATTGATGTTTATAATATTGAAACATGAGTCTTTAAGAAAAGATCAATTTACATTAAAAATATTGGTGTAAAAATCAGTGATGCTGAATGCAATGTGGACCCTAAGTTGGCTCTTGGAACAGTAAAGGAATAGTAGTGGAAAAACTGGTGAAATGCAACTCGAGTCTGCAGTTTAATTAATAGTCATGCACCAGTGCTAATTTCTCAATATAATATTCCGTGTACAATGGAGCATTAAGGGAGGCTGGGTGAAGGGTAATGAAATCTCTACTATTTTTGCACCTTTTCAGTAAATCTAAACTTATTCCAAATTTTAAAATTTATTGTGAAACATGTGACCCCCAAATTTAGAGGTGTGTGTAATATAAACAGATTTTTTAAACCCAAATAGTTAAATGAATAAACTCTTGGTGCTTACATAGGTAAATTTTCGTTAATGGAAATTTTATTTTTGAGAACTAACTCAGTCCTCAGGTGTTTTTATATAAATGAGGCATCGTTGTTCTGAGACAAAATAGTAAAGCTGAATAAAATATCCTTCAAGTCACCTCCTTTCTCCAGTTGACTTTTTAATCTATTGCCTAAATAGCCAGCACCCAAGGAGCTTATTTACACAATGAAATCGGATGGGGGATCAAGATGGCAGAGGAGTAGGTCATGGAGCTCATAGTTTGCCACAAAAACATTAAAACACAATGAAATCAACTGTTAGTTTTGTATTTGCATTTGGTATTTCTTCATAAAAGTAATTTATATTTATGTTTTTGCCAGCTAAAAACTCAACACTAGAAAAAGACGTGACCGCTGTTTACAAACAAATATCAATAAATACATTTGTCCCTTGAAAAACATGGGTTTAAACTACCTGGGTCCACTTGTCTGTGGATCTTTTTCAATAGTAAATACATCACTATGGTCTGTGGTTTGTTGAAGCCACAGATGCAGAACCTCAGATAGGAGGGTTGAATATAAGTTAGAGACAGATTAACCTCCGAGTTGTTCAAGGGTCAACTGTAAAATGTTCTAACTAAAACAAGGACTTATTTGCTTTTTCTGAGATATATTCCAGCTTAGTGGGTAATGATTTGCATCTATAATCCCCATTAACCCAAAGCAAGGCCATCCTCCTTGTAGTCCGGGCGAGAAGTTTGTTGCTGCAGCCAAGGCGGGAGCCTCTCCCTCTGGTCTCATTGAAGGTTGCAAGCAAACCTCTGGTCTTGAATACATTCCATCCTTCAGCCACTTGCTTGCAAAGGGAAGTTCACGTTTCCGACTTTTATTTTCGAATACAGCGTATTAAAATTTCCAGATAAGTCCAACCACCTTTACACCCTTTGTTATGACTTGTGCTGGGCGCAGTGACTCACAAATGTGGACCCCATGATGTGGAGCTCTTGTAGAATCACATTCATTGACCTGCACTTTGGCCCTAGAAGAAGTCTGCCTGCTACGTTAGCAGGTGTGGAAACCAAAACTGCTTTTGAGAAAGAAATGGCAAATTATGGAACGCTTTTTCCTACACAGTTACTAAATCATTCAGAATCTAAAAAAAAATTGCCTGCATACTACATTTTCTCTAGTGGGGAGCACAAATATAAAAAAAATAGTCATTTTGGGACTTCCCTGGTGATGCAGTGGTTGAGAATCAGCCTGCCGATGCAGGGGACATGGGTTCGAGCCCTGGTCTGGGAAGATCCCACATGGCGCGGAGCAACTAGAGCCCGTGAGCCACAGCTACTGAGCCTGCGCGTCTGGAGCCTGTGGTCCGCAACAAGAGAGGCCGCGACAGTGAGAGGCCCGCGCACCGCGATGAAGAGTGGCCCCCACTCGCCGCAACTGGAGAAAGCCCTCGCACAGAAACGAAGACCCAACACAGCTAAAAATAAATAAATAAATTAATTAATTAATTAATTTTTTTTTTTTAAAAGTCATTTTATACAAATGCCAACAAAAAAGGAACCTATTTTGGTTTCTATTAAGCAAATGCAGTTGAGGAAAGTGGCCACCACATCACGCTGTATTTGCTTTATGAGAATCCCTGGTGACCTTTCTCTGGTTTCTTTACCATTACTTTTCCCAGGCAATTGCTTTGTTTGTTATGTAATGGATATTGTAGATTTTTGTTTTGATTGTTAAGAAAATCGGAACAAAATTTGCATCTTACCTTTAACCACTGTGTTGGCATATGGCAGGTGTACTGACCCAATTTCACCTATTTTCTCCTGTTTTTACTTAGTTCCACTTTTCTCACACACACAGACACACACACGTGTCGTTGTGTGCATCTCACTCCTTCCTCAAATTCTTTTATTTCTTGGGGTAAAATACAGATATAAATAATTATCATTTTAACCATTCATAAGTGTACAATTCAATGGCATTAAATACATTCACAAAGTTGAAGTAATCGGCACCACTGTCTACATCCAGATCTTTTTCTTCATCCCTAACAAAAACTCTGTACCCGTTAAACATTAACTCCGCCCTTCACCCCCTCCTCCCATCCCCTATTCGACCTCCCAACCTCTATTCTACTTTTTATCTCTATGAACTTGCCAAGTTTCATCACCTCCTATAAGTTGAATGCTACAATATCCATCCTTCGGTGTCTGGCTTATTTCACCACGCATAAGGTTTTCAGGCCCATTCACGTTGTAGCATGTCTCAAAATGTCATTCCTTTTTGTAGCTGAATAATATTCTCTCAAATCTGTTTTGAAAGCAGGCATGTTACCAAGTCCAAGCTGATAGTACTCGCCACCCTTTAAGGGAAACAGGCCCTGCTGACCCAATAACCAGTTTGGTAGCATCATCTTTAAAGACAAATTTGCTGCTGTTGTTGTTGAAACACTTCAAGTTTAATTTGCTGACATATGATCTGTACTTAGACAAACACTAAGCTCTACAACATACATAATGTCAACATGGGAAAATACCAACCTTGTCATCGCATGTACCAATAAATAAATACATTTGTGCCAGAATACCGAAGAATCCCCATAAGGGAACTTTATTACAAGTCAATAAAATATAAAGGTTTGTTCCTGTCTCTGCATTCCCCTCTCCCTTCATTTGTTTTATACACAAGAAAATATTGCTAGAAGTGTCTTGGAGGGTGTTGCCTTCATCAATGACACACCATCTCTTATTTTTAGATGTTCAGTGTCCTCCTGTTGAAGAATGTTCTGTAGCAGGGTCTGAAGGTCTCAGTGGCAGGGACTGTGCAGGGAAGTCTTGGCAGGTGAAACCCGGTGGGTGCTTCCTGAATACTCTTGTGTGTGTGCGTCAATGCATGGTAACTGCTTATAGAAGATGGTCACATGCAATATGTTTCTTACAGTGCTGATGGGTAATTGGGAATAATTTTGGAAGACTATTAATTCCACTTTTGAGGTTTCTCTTTCATCATTCATTGTGGCATGATAACACCTTTCAACAACTGGATTTGTCAATTTCGGCCCTCTGCTTGAGCGAGTCCACCCCTGGCCTTGCCTCTCTAGCTGCAAGGGAGTGAAATCAATGTGATGACGTCTGAGTCAGAGCTCCACTCGTCATTTGTAAAATAGAGATAATAAGACTTCACATGGGAACATATGTATATGTATAACTGATTCACTTTGTTGTAAAGCAGAAACTAACACACCATTGTTAAGCAATTATATTCCAATAAAGATGTTAAAAAAAAAAAGACTTCACAGAGGTTTTACGAGAAAAGAAGTTAAGAAAGGATCAGGCATCTGATAAATGTTATTTTCCTTCTCTCTTGTTTGAATCAGGAGTTGTGGGGGAAGATGGATGGGACACGTGGTTGTCAAAAGGATGCAAAGCAGGAATTCAAGTATAAATGCAGTTGAGAAAAACGATTTAATAAATAACTGCTGTCCTGTTAAGTTGGAATATTTGTTTGACATGGTTTGTGAAAAATGACTACTCAGGTGAAACACTTAACAACAACGTTGGCTGATACTATAAATTATAACATCCTCAACAGAATTTGTGAGCGACGCAAAGGCACAAAATAGTCCAGCTGTTTAAGATAATAACTGCTTTTCTATGTAATGTATTTGAAGAAATGGAGAAAAAAATAGACCAAAATAAGGTTAGGTCTTTGTAAAGACACTCAAAACTAAGAATTAGCATTAGTCTGAGTGGTTTTGACTTTAGTCAGCCATGTCATCGTCTTATCTACATATTATTTTACAGATTTTGTTTCTGTGATTTTAAAGCTGGTGTTTCTGGTGCTTGTTTATAACAGGCATAGACTCTATTACATGTTTAATCAGATGGAGAATTGGTAAATTTTGATTGATTCAGCCAGTGTAGACATGAACTTTGGGTTGTTCAAATCAAAATATACTTCTCTAAGGAACTCTTCCATATATATTGATACAGATGTCTCATAGCTCAGTTTCACATTTATAACGTAAACACGAGTTTAAAGGTTAAATATTATCAAGTATGAAATGATATAACACACATTAAAAACACAATCGTAGAATCACGTACATGACGCTAATGCAGTCTTTAGATGGTCCCATACTCTCTGCTCAGCAATGAACACTCCAACCTGAAACAGTTTCTCATGTCATCAGCAGAATCAAAGACCAAATATTGCTAGCACGTTAAGGGGATAGTTGATATCCCTCAACTAATTTAATGAGTCAACTTTTATAGACTTCAATATATCAGTATAACAGTAGCCCAAATACTTTTACTTGTTAGCGTCAGCCTGGTAACTTCAATCTTAGTTATGACGTGAACATTTATACAGATACATTTCATGCAATGACTTACCACCTGGATCCCCACAGATTGTAGGCACCACACTGGGACATGGTGAATTAGGTATTAGTAAATTCATTTCACATATTCGAAAACCAAGGGAAGCACATAACACCCGATAAGTGGCAAACCAAGGCTGTCTTTTTTTTTTTTTTTTTTGGCCATATTGCCACTGCAAGTTGCTGCCATTTCAGGATGAAGTTTAGGGAATTCCCTGGTGGTCCAGTGGTTAGGACGCCACACTTTCACTGCTGAGGGCCCGGGTTCAATCCACGGTCGGGGTACTAAGATCCCACAAGCTGCGTAGCACAGCCAAAAAAAAAAGAACTTTAACTGAACTGATTAGAGGTGGAGAAAAAGGCAGAAGAAATGTGAAAATGAATGAATGGCAATTAATAATTTCTTTTTCGCACACATTTCTACTCTAAGATAGAACAATGGGGGAAAACGAGAATACCCTCAACCCCCGTGTACGGCTCTACCCTGACCTTCAGTAACCAGGTCGTTTACACCGGCGGAGCCTGGCTCTTCTGTATAAGCCCAGCAGAGTTACTCTGTCAAATAAAAACATCTGGAGTATCTAGAGCTGACTGACTCATAGTTTTCTTACTTGTTATTCTGCAGTTCTGTGCAATGGTTTGTAAAATTATTGCAGCTAACCGCAGAACATAATAAACTCAAACAATGTTGAATATGTATTAGTGTATCCTGTGATGAATAGACAGTCACAGTGAATTAGAACTGAAAGACCAGTTTTGGCTGAATAAAGGCAGATGTTATTAATTGACTGATTAGGCAAAATTCAGCAAAATTCTTAAGGACCCGCAGTTGGCATATATGACTGTGAGCTTGGGTGTGTGGATATCTGGTAGGTTTTTTTCTTTGATTACTTGGTATTAAAGGTTTAATTGCTAGGGAAGTCTACAATCCGTAATATTCTGGCCATGTACCAAGTAATGGTTAACTCTTGGGGCTAATGGAGGAATACCTCAGCATCACTATCACAAAACCTCACATCATAAAATAAAAGTTATACACCAATTTATAACATTTGAAGAATGATATATTACATTTCCAGGTAAGGAGAAGGCCTTTGTAAATTGCCACTTGGCCAATTTTCTTCTAAAACTACACACTTTTATATAAAATTCTAAGTTGTTTTATGACTGAATATGAAGATTCTTCATATTCTTTATAAGCTGGCAAGTTATCGCGCTCTGTAGAAATTGTGGAAATCAAAACCTAGCGTTTTCAAATAAAAGAATGCCTGCTTACTCCTTTAAGAAGCTGAGCAATTTGTAAGTGTATGAAAGAAAAGGGAAACTCTCCACTCAGCTGTAACCACATTCCGCGGTGTGTGGATTCCAGATGTTGCTCTTTGTATTTATAAACAGATTTATCGAGATTTATATAGATATCCCTATATACACATACAATTACAAACGAGAACTGGTTTCATTCAAACAGTTCTGAAATCTGATTTTTTTTTTTTTTCATTTAACAGTGTATCCTGGACATCTTTTCCTTCGGAATGTGTAGAATGACATTATTTTTACTGTTATCCCACTGTATCATGTACCAATGTTTATTTAACCAGTTCTTTATTAATAGCATCTCCTTTTCATTATTTTAAGTAATGCTCAAAGAATATCTTTCAGCATAGATCCCCTAAAGTAATTAAATTTGAATTGGTCTTCTCCAACTTAAATATGATTATATTATATAAATATGTATAATATAACATAATCATATTTATATACATACTAAAATCAATACGAATCACTGAATTACAGAAAATTAGGAGAAAGAACATGTATAAACTAAAACTTCACCCATGAGTAACGTTTATATCTGTACAGTCTTTGTTAACCAATCATATATACAATAAACTAGCTAATATAATGTCTTCCTTCATCAGATCCTTGCATTTGTAGAAAGCACTGCATACAGCAGTGCTTCTCAATCTTGGCTGCATGTTAAATTTTTAAAATCATGATTCCCAGGATGCATCAATTAAATTAGGATATGTAACGGGTGGGACCCAAGCTTTGCAAAGCCTTCCAGATGATTCCAGTGGGAGCCGATGTTGAAAACCACTCACTTAGAAAGAGTAGCTTGTTTGGAATGAGATGCTTCTTGGAGAGAAATAAAGAGGAAGCAAGAAAAAAATTCCAATAGATTCGTCTGTCATCAAGAATTTGATATATGTGAAAAACGTGCTAAATGTTTGTATGAGACTAAAATTCTCCTTTTTCTGGTTTAATTTGGTTAGTGGAAGTAAAGGGAGAGATTGCAGCATCTTGCTGGGCCCAGAACTGAGCCCGTTACCAGCTGTAATTGCACGTGGCACCCCTCCTCCGTAGCACTTGTCAACACTTTTATTTTTCTATTTATTGGCATCACTCTTTGACTCACGCTTCTGTCTCCTGGCAGAGGGGACCCTCCTTGAGAGCAGAGCCCCCTCCCCAGGTTCAGGGATAGAGCTGACACAGCTGGCACTTGATCAGTATTGGCTCATGAATGAATGACTTTGGTCCTTCAAAGTAGGGTGAAAGGTAGTTAAAGAATAGCGGTGACCACCATGGGAACAGATTGGTTCTGTTTTCACTCTTTGTAAAACCCTTGTAAGCCAGGTTGAGAACAAAGTACATTTTATTTGGCGAGATATCAGAATGTATTTCACTTCCAAATGGATTTTCTGTAAGAAAAATGTCTGGGAGAAAGGTGATTTTGCATCATATACAAATGGGGGAAGTGTGAGAAAAAGATAATAAAGAAGATTACTAAGAAGAAAAAAGACATTTTTTGTAACATGGTAGTGAGCACATTCTTCAGAGAACTATTATATTCTTTCCTAAAAAGCTTGTCTTGTATTTAAGCAAGAAGTAATTTTAAGGAAACTTGGTTCCATGAAAGTCCATTTTCATCAGAATGGAGATTTCGTGTGGAATGAAGATGGTGTCTCAAAGAACCCAGAAGGGTCAGATCAACACTGGCGGGAAGTTTGGAAACTAAATTATAAGGAAATATTCTAAAAGTTCAATTGAGATAGCTAAAGATATGAACATCATCATGTTTAATGTCTAATATTAAAATTACTGGGACAGGCATGGCTCAGGAAAGAATAAGAATGATTCTGCCTTCCTCCAGGACTCTGAGACCTTGGTGTGAAATATCCAGTTCAATTGCTAGAGAAAGAACAGACTATTTCAGGCTATTTTGGCAAATTTGTATTTGTATATCTGAGGAAATTAAGAATAATATTTTAATGGTCCAAGACATGATATAGCTGATGACAGACACTGTCAGATTAAAATAGACTTGATTTCACTACCGTGTAATTTCAGAAGTAGGAAAGTCCCAGGTGTGTGGGAATAAAGGTGTGAGTACATGAAGATATGGATTGTGAAAAAGGGAAGTATTTTTGTCATATTTACAATCATAATTATCTTCAATAAATCATTTCCCTGTATTTATATCATATACTTTTAGATCCATACTTCCAAAACAGTGTTAAATTGTCATCATAAGAAATGTAAGGGTGAAATGAACTTGTTTTTATACTTTTACCATGCTCTTTTGTCCCAAAAAATAAAGCCAGGCCATTTTTATGTGGTTTTTATTCTCCAGTTTATTATTTTGTTATGAACATCTTCAGTTATCCCCGTGTTATATTTTTTTATCATTATAAGTGCTAGGTATAGGCCTCACTAAGAATGTCTTTTCACACACACAAAGGGATCTAGTATTTGGGGCTTCAAGTGGCCATTTTAAAACTGAATTTTTGAGCAACACTGGTTTGTTAAAAGTAATTGTCTTAATAAAAGAAAATAAACTAGACGGCCTGTTGACATGTATGTAGTTCATTATTTTGTAGTATTTTCATTTCTAATAACACTATTTCTCACTCTGTGCCTGCTGAGGACCAAGGTGTAGGTTTTAGTAATATTAAATGACGGCATTAAGAAAAACTCTGGTTACTATTTAGACTACTTAAATATGATCTCATCCATCTTAATTTATTGTAGAGTATTTTGCAAATAAAGATAATAAATTTATGTTTAGCACATGACACGGTTATTATAATAAAACCAGTTTCATTGGGTTATCACGTTCAGTATGATAGTTTGGTTAACATGTTCACTATGATAGTTTCCCAGATTTTAGGACGTATGAACATTTTATAGAATCAGACCCTAGAGATTAGTCAGTCCATTACCCTGCTTTACAGATGAAAAACCAAGGCCCAACAGGTGGTTACTTAGATAATGATGAGCCGTGAGTACAATCCTAATTCCCTTGATTCCTAGCTTACTGTGTCACATTTTACTGATTTTTAAGTGAATCAGGTCCAAGTATTTGTCCTCTGCAATCCCCCTTTTTGTTTGCATTCCTTTTCATCACAAAAATAAAAAGTATCCTCTTCCTCCACTTTAAAGCTTGCCTGAAGATGTACAAATGGAAATGATGTTAGCACAGCCGGAAGCGGAAGATATCTGGTCTAAGTGTTTAGACTATATTAAGTTAAAGGTCAGGTTGGAAAAGTCAGCTTGGATTAAAGGCAAAACCAGCATGAACACTAAGGCCAGCATCCACTAAAAATATAAAGCAAAGATTGGCCACACATTTACCCTTTTTTGTTAGGAAGCCACTAAAAATATAAAGAAATCCTTATATAAGTAAATTATGTACTGTTGACACTATTTTTTTTGACTTTTGGAACAGATTTTTGTAATTATAATTTCATGTATTCATGCCTAACTCCGGCTGAAAACACCAAACCCAGAGCCATTGACCCTAAGGAACTTAATTCTCTCAGTTCAAAAATAGGACTTTCTGAATAATTTCATCAGGAAGTTATTATGCTTTCATTTTAGAGGGTCATGTAAGACCTCAGGAGAAATACTTGCTTAATGTTTTGTATTTCAGCACAGGACATTTATATCAAGACTCTCATTTAAATGTGCTTATGAAATGTAAAAGAAGGAACAGAAAGAAAGTCTGACAGGAACAGCTTAAGAATTGACCCAAAGAAATATAATCTTCCTTTGCAACGAGTAGACTCTACCATGTATAAAGGAATTTAAGGATAGCCATTCAGAGACAAATTAGAAAATCTGTCCTCTTCTGATAATGATGAATTTATCATTGGCGATGATTAGTGGATACCATTCTAGGATACATATCTTGACATACAAATGTTCTACAACATGCCTTGGATTTTTTTCATCTTTTATGGATGGGAAGATCCTCTAATAATCTGTTATGGAGTGCGATGGGGGAAGTATATAAACTCGGAGTAATACACTTGATAGAAGTTACATATTTGAATAAAATTATGAAAAGGACAGAAGAAGGGAACATATATCAAAGAGTCTTTATTAGGCTTCTAATCGTTTTTTAAAATTAATTTTATTTATTTTTTTATTTTTGGCCGCGTTGGGTCTTCGTTGCTGCGGGAGGGCTTTCTCTAGCTGCGGCGAGCGGGGGCTACTCTTCGCTGCGGTGCGCGGGCTTCTCGTTGCGGTGGCTTCTCTTGTTGCGGAGCACGGGCTCTAGGCGCGCAGCCTTCAGTAGCTGGAGTGTGTGGCTCAGTGGTTGTGGCGCATGGGCTTAGCTGCTCTGCAGCATGTAGGATCTTCCTGGACCAGGGATCGAACCTATGTCCCCTGCTTTGGCAGGCAGATTCTTAACCACTGAGCCACCAGGGAAGTCCCTCTAACCCTTAAAAAAAAAAAAATTTATGGAACACCTACTTATGTGCTAGGCACTGTTCTACACGTTAGGGCATATAACAATGACTCAGATGGCCAATAATCCATTTTAGCAGTACGTACCTTTTACTGTCAAAAGCACATCAGTGCTTTGAACGCTTACAAAGAAGGGGATGGTTGGGAGTAAGTTGGAGAGAAAGCGGAGAGAACAGAAAGCCCTGAAGGTCAGAAAGGCGGTGGGAGAGAGCTCTAGGCTGAGTTCTGGGGCTGCATCCGTTGTGGAACATCCTCTGATGCAGCCTCTGTGTGAGCTCCTCTCATGGACCCTAGTAGGCCTGTCCATTTCCACCTCTGCAGTAATTGTCTCACTCTATTTCCCCCTTGTTTTCCTGCCTTTTCCCACCCCTGGACTCTGAGCCGCTTTGAGCCATGAATCCTCGCATCCCAGATCCAGCCCTGGCGCCTGGCGCAGGGCGGGTGCTCTACGGTGTTTGTTTGATGAATATGATAGCGGTTATCTGACAAAGCGTTCAGTGGTGGAGAAATGGCATCTCTGTGTTTGACCATCTGCACTACACTAGAAACAAATGGACTTTTTTGACGATTGGAAATATCTTTGAATTTTTTAAGGCCAAATACCAGTGACAGGGAGGAGAGGTCCTTCCCTAAATGTCTGTCAGCTCTTCCTCAATCACCAGTAGATGAAACTGGATTTTTAAAAAGATGGGAATTTATCTTGAGAACAGTTGCATAGGCCTGTGTTCCAATCAGACTTCCACTCCAACATGTGATTCCACAGCTGCTTCCGTCAAGTTGCTGGCTATTGGAAATCATTTCAAATAACTATTTAATAATGTTCTAAAAACAGTCTGCAAAACAGAAACCCAACCCAGGCCCCATCCAGTAAGTGGGCCTTAGTGGATGCTGGAGGGAAACCCATGCCTTCGAATGAAAACTGCAGGTGAAAATGTACTTGAATTAGTGCCTGGAGAGCAACCCCATGCCCTGGCCCTCACCTCCTCAAGTTTCCATGGCGAGTACTGTTTTAGGTTCTCTCTTGAGACTGTGCAAAAGCTCTGGGGTATGGGAATAAAAGCATGAGCGTCGGTGTGTGCTTAGTTCACACAGTTAAAATTAAATTCCAAGGGTTCACTAGAAGAACTTTGTTATCAGCTTGACCCAGCATTACCTCTGGTATTTGCTTCAGCAAATCATTTGAAACACAAAGCTGTTGTCTTTGGTTTCAAGTCTATAGTCAGAGCAGTTTGAAATCTGTTGGCACTGAACATGAAAGCCAAAGATGAACAATATGAAAGTCAAACATATTAACACTGAATTAAGTTAGTGATGAATCACAGTTTGTCAGCTTTCAAGTATTACAATTATCCACCTAAAAATACCCTACTGTACCCTGTCCCATTCCCTGCTGTTTACCCTGCTTGCCACCTGAAAAACTTCGAGAGCTGTTACATGTTTGTTTTTAGGTTGTAATGTTAGCACCCTTCAATATTTTTTACTTGTAAATTTTCTTTTAATTGGCATATGTTTGTATTTTGAGATAAATATAATAGCTCACTAATCACACTAATTGTGGGTGGCCATTGGTAGCATACTGGTATTTATAGATTAGTCACTGTTGGAGGAGGGGGCGTCTATGTTAGGTGGATTATATCAGTGCCGCTAACTGAAGAGGGAAAAAAAAAAAAAAAAAACTTACTGCAGACTTTGATCCTGGACTCGGAGCCCTAGGGTGTAGGTGTCAAATGATGTCAGATTCCTACTGCTTACTATTAAATATCCCAAACATGGGGTTGTTTCACTAGCACACCTTTCTGATTTTTGGAGCTCAAGAAACCTCTTCCATTATTATGCTTATCCACAATGGCCTTGAATTTGTAGAAAGACCACCGTTGCCTCTAGAATTAATGTGTGTGTGTGTTTTCCCCTAAAACAAGGGATGAGGTGGAACTCAAAATTAAAGCTCTGTAAAATTCAACTACTGTTAACATTGAGACCAGTGGTAAAGCAAGCATACTGAATAAAAGGATAAAGGAAAGTAAATGCAGCTGGAGTCAGAAAAAATAAAAGAAAATAGAGCAAGAAAGAGGTGAAAGATAGCTAGATGGGTTGGTTTCCTGGGAGGTTTCCTTGCAGTTCTGGGTGAGACAAGAGAATAATCTGGAGGGTGAACTCTTTCCCCTCACTTCTAGAAAAACACTTAATTTGGTATCATACTGAAAGCCCTTGAATTCAAACAGAGATGAGGGATGAATATTTTATTAAGTCGAATGGGTTTCTCCTCCACCAACTCCACATCTTATTCTGTAAACCAGAAAAGGTAATTTATGTACCAATTACCAATGTGTCAGAACACAATCTTACCTGATTTAAGTGCTATGGATTATTTTTTTTAATACCATCTATTTTCACATATGTGCTGTCATTATTTTAATAAGAAAAAAATAAAGAAAAATGTATAGTCGTATAATTAGCCTCTAGAAAAAGATTTGTTTGAAAAGCAGAAGTTTCTCTCTGTGACCTACACTTTGGTTTAGACATACGTGGTTGGTGGGTGAACTACAGGAGCAAAGCAGCCTGCTCTTCCTGGGAAAGAAGAGGCTCTTGGGAGCACGTAGGTTGCCCTGGGGCCCATTTGCTTTTTGACATTCTCCCAGTTCATTGCTATCAGCATCCTTTCTCAATGAGCCCAGCCTGATATGCCCTTAAAAATGGGAACACGCACACATTGGACCTGCGGCCACAGGGACTGGCTGGACCTTCTGCTGCCCTGTCAGAGCCAGGATACCAAAAGTTTAAAGTAGATTCTATGAACATGACTTTGCAATTTCCCTGTCATGCTTTCTGCCCTTTCCTCTGAAATACGACAGATAGGAGCTTTTCATGAACTAATAGTTCATTGTGGGCATCAAGGAATCAAGATGCAAAGTGGGAAATACTGAATAATGCATCATGGCTGTTGGAGCTGGAGACCGACCTAGCAACATCTCCCGCTCACGTCTCAGGAGGGAAGTCCTGAGGGATCCCAGTGACAGGATCTTCTGGGCTCCGATGGAACACAATCGCGCACTGAAGGAAACTGTGGTGAGACGCTAAAGCTGCAAAGTGTGTGGGGAAGGATTCTGCAGGAATGAACGAGCCACCTGCCTACCTGTACCGCCGAAGGCAAAAATAATCGACAAAGAAGGCAGTTCAGCACCCACATGAAGCAGAGTATCCAGTTCACTTCTCCCATTTGGAAGCAGTGAGCTAGAGCCATGAGCTGAGTTATCCTGAGAAGGAAAGTAGAGCTTCCTTTGTGGAACCTGCCCTAGACTGTGCGGTTGGGATTAAGCACACAGACAGCTGAACGTAGAGAATGTTCTGGTAGATGCGAGAAGTTCTGGAATGATGTCTTTGACTTTCAGGAACAAAATGCCCCTCAGTGGCTACTCTTCTAGCCAGTGGCGTGTCCATGTCACAAGACTGACTCAGAATAAGAAGACTCGGAGAGCCTGCCTTTGCTGAAGTGGAGCTTCTGTATGTTCAGCGGAATTAGAAGTGACCCCATAAACCCTTTTCAGTCCCCTTGACTCTCAGCTGAACTTGGTCCCCAAGTGTCAGCTCCCAGGTCTGTGTGGAAGGGTTTCTCATGCACATCCAAACGGTGCTCCCACACCAGCTGGGTGTCCTGCCGTCAACTCACCTCTGACACTGTGGACCTGGAGAGGGGTCACATCCCACAGGTCAAGGGTTCAGTCCGGCAAGACTGCCCCACCCCTGCCTCGGAGGAAAATCTCAAGTCTAGGTTGTCACTTAGGCTTCTGACCAACCCTACTGGTGTAAGGTTCCAGTGCTATAAGGTTCCATAGCTATAGGTCAGAGGTCCCAATGATGCCCTCCTTGGGTTCGATTAATTTTCTAGAGCAGCTCACAGAACTAAGAGAAGGATTTTACAGGGACACCTCAGAGATATTGCAGGTGGGATTCCAGACCACCACAATCAAGCAAATATTGCCATAAAGCGAGCCACATGGCTTTTTTGGTTTCCTAGGGCATATACAAGCTATGTTTACATTATACTGTGGTCTCTAAAGTGTGAAATAGCGTTATGTCTAAAAAAAACAATGCGCGTACCTTAAATTAAGAATACTTTATTGCTAAAAAATGCTAACCATCATCTGAGCCTTCAGGGAGTTGTAATCATTTTGCGGGTGGAGGGTCTTGCCTCCTTGCTGGTGGCTGCTGACTGATCAGGGTGCTGGTTGTCAAAGGTTGGAGCGACTGCAGCAATTTCTTAAAGTGAGGCAACGATGACGTTTGCCACATGGATTGGCTCTTCCTTTCATGAACCATTCCTCTGTAGCCCGCAATGCTGTTTGCTAGCATTTTACCCACAGTAGAACTTCTTTCAAAACTGGAGTCAGTCCTCTCAAACATTACCACTGCTTTATCAACTAAGTTTATGTAATAATCTAAAGCCTTTGCTGTCATTTCAGCAATCAATTAAGTTTTCCATCTTATGTGGGCACCTTTTACGGTGCCCTCAAATAATTACAAACCTTCAATTTGCGCAAAAAAAAAAAAAAAAAAACCCTGCAATATCTGCGAAACACAACAAAATGAAGCACAGTAAAATGAGGTATGGCCGTAGGTATGAGATCAAGTGCCCTCAAATAATTACAAACCTTCAATTTGCGCAAAAAAAAAAAAAAAAAACCCTGCAATATCTGCGAAACACAACAAAATGAAGCACAGTAAAATGAGGTATGTCTGTAGTTACTAGATCACTGGTTTGTCCTAAAAGGATGTAACTCAGGAACAGCTAGATGGAAGAGATGCACAGGTCTTTGCCAGGCCTCTTCTGATTAAAACTTGGGTTGAGCCGTCTGCTTGGCTTTTGGGGGACATTGCATTATCTTTCATGTCTTGTGCTTTACATCTCTGACCTGGTGCTGCCCCGATCTGAGGCCAGGCTTTCTGATTGGGAACAGGGGCTCTGGGTCCAGGGAGGAAATCCACAGTAATTTCTGGTCACTAGTCTCCTAAGTGTAATGCCAGTTCTACAGGACCACCCTTTCTACCACTGACCCCTTACCTTTGAAAAACAAATCCTTGGTAGATTACATGTGGGCACTGATTCCTCAAGTTATCTTTCCTTCCTTTCCTTGGGTCCTTGCTGGAACAGAGCTTTAGATGCTGAGCAGTGACAGCCTTAGCGCCATGGTGCCAGGCGGACAAGTTTTCCTGGTAGCAGATCTTTTTTTTTTTTTTGTGGTATGCGGGCCTCCCTCTGTTGTGGCCTCTCCCCGTGCGGAGCACAGGCTCCGGACGCGCAGGCTCAGCGGCCGTGGCTCACGGGCCCAGCCGCTCCGCGGCATGTGGGATC